>NC_059121.1:4445000-4507500 GCF_020740685.1 Jaculus jaculus
CTCTCTGGAAAGACCACCGAAAGCTTGCCCATCCCAACCACAGAACTACCTTTCTGGCCCACTGGCCCCTGCCTTCCTGTTCCATCCTCTTACTGGCGCCTTGTGCCGACCTCCTCTATTTCAATGGAGTTTTCCGGTGCCTACACACTCCCAATTTGCATTCCCAGATATATCACAGTCAATTCCAAGGCAAAAAAAAAAAAAACAGGTAACCAGCCTTTCCCTTAAGCCACCCCACCCTCACCTAATACAATCCCTTCCCCCTCACACACACAAAATATGTACAGATGAGAATGAATTTTTGCCTTCATTTTACACATGAAGAATCTGAGAGCCAGAGAAGTCAGATCACAAGCCCAGGTCAAAGGGAAGAGCTGGCATTTAAACCCAAGTGGGCTGCAATGCCACACAGGCTGTATTCCCCCCCCCCCCCGCCCCACCACCACCACCAAAAAAATAATAATAATAATAACTCCCTATAAAGGACCACTTGGCAACAGGCAAGCCCGTACCATAACCTCAGCCAGCTGTCCCAACGAGATGTGCCAGTGCTTCCAAGGGACTTGGGCAGAACGGCATAAATTATTCAGCGCGAACCATCCGTCCTATTCCAGAAACAATGCAGCAGACGTACACCGCCCTCTTCTCCGGAGGGTGATTTTCATACTCATTTGAGGCACCATATTCTTTTGATTTTATTTCTTCACACAAGTTGTTTCCGCAGGCAAGCTCTTTACAATCTCCCCTCCTTGGAATTATGGACTGTAATGACTCCGCGCATAATGGAAGATGTGCTCCATGAGTATTTAACGATTAGCTAAATGAAAGACAATGTTTCCGTGGTGTAGGGCAGATGGCAAGCAGTGGGAGATGTAAAGGCCACTGAATGGGCACATATCTATTGTTGAAGGTATTGGAATCGCAGTTTCATCCGGGCCCAGAGAAGGTGAATTCAGTCTCCGTCGCTTAATAATTGTCCCACAGATCCAAGTCCATGCCCATTTTTACCACTCTTCTGTAAAGGCGAAATTTATCCCAAAGGACAAAGTGTTTGCTTTTCTTGCTTTTGTTTTATTTTTCAAAGAAACCCCTAACTCACTGTGCTATGTTAGCCCCTAAATCAAAAAGGTGGGGGAAGGAATTTTCAAATGACAGCAAGCTGAAAGCTACCATAGCGCTGATCCAAGGCCACTGGCTTTGAAGCCATCAGCAAAGAAACTCTCCTACCTGGATCAAATATAAAGTCAGGGCTGGAGAAATGGCTTAGCGGTTAAGCGCTTGCCTGTGAAGCCTAAGGACCCCAGTTCAAGGCTCGGTTCCCCAGGTCCCACGTTAGCCAGATGCACAAGGGGGCGCACGCGTCTGGAGTTCGTTTGCAGAGGCTGGAAGCCCTGGCGCTCCCATTCTCTCTCTCCCTCTACCTGTCTTTCTCTCTGTATCTGTCGCTCTCAAGTAAATAAAAATTAAAAAAAAATATATATATATATAAAGTCAACACCAGACCCTTGCCACACATCAAGGCTGTACTGGGCTGAGAGGCGATCACCACAATCATGAACATGTGCTGAGAATTATAATTTTTTTAAAAAAAAGAAATAACCATTGCAGGAGCTGGAGAAATGGTTCCATGGTTAAAGGCACTGGCTTACAAAACCTGATGGCTGGGGTTCAAGTCTCCAGTACCCACATAAAGCCAGATACACAAAGTGGTGCATGCATCTGGAGTTCATTTATACTGGCAAGAGACCCTGGCGCGCCCATTTCTCTAAACCAACCTCTCTCAATCTCTCTTTTTTCTCCCTCTCTCTTTCCTTGCAAATAAATAAATACAAATTTAAAAAAAAAAAGAACCATCATAATTCTGAAAACATTTGCAGAAGGAGAAATGTTCAATGGCAAGAACTTTAAATCTTGAAATCCCAAAGTGAAAAAATTCATAAAGGGACCTCTCTCTAGGTCAAGGCATCCCCAGAGTGTCTTCACATTAGATGGAATCCGCTGCTTGGGTGAATGTCCTGAGAATTACCAGAATCTTTTAAACATCTTGAAAGAATTTTCCCATGACATTTAGCGTGTTTTTCGTCCCCAATGTGCCACAAATCAGCGGTGTAGTTTTCAGTAAAGCCATTTAATGGCCAACAGCCTAGATTTCCTCCTGGAGAAATTGAAATGGACACTCATCCTCTCTGGAGCTCTACCTTAAACTATTTGATCTGCTATAAGAAAAAATGCCATCAACTGAGCAGTCCTGGACATCTGAAATTGACATGCAACAGCTGAGCAGCAGTCAGGTCTGAGGAACTTGTGACTCAAAGCACGGCAAAGCATGACCCGAGTCACTCGCTGTGGTCCCACATGGTGGAAGGGACCAGTTAACTTCCTGGGATCCATTTTATAAGGGCACTACTGCGGTTTGATCATGTCATGTGTTAAAAATGTAACCCCCCAAGCCAGGCGTGGGGGCACACGTGATCGCCGTGAGTTCAAGGCCACCCTGAGACTCCACAGTGAATTCCAGGTCAGCCTGGACTAGAGTGAGACCCTACCTCGAAAAACCAAAAATATTAATAATAATAATAACTAATCTCCCAGTGAAACTTCATTTCCAACTTTTGGGAAGTAGAGTCTGTCACAGGTGATTTGCCAGGGCAGCTCTGCCCTCTCTGGGTCAAAGTCATTATCTTGGGAGAGACTTAGACGTCACGAGGTGAGGGTCATAAAAACACTTCTAATCTCTCTTTCCCTTGTTCCCTTGCTGCCTCCTCTTCTGCCCCACCTGCGATGACACAGCAGGACGGTCCCCACCAGATGACAGCACCCTGACATTGAACTCTTCAGACCCTAGAACTATGAGAAACTTTCTTGTTTTTATATTTTATTTGTCTGAGAGAGACTGACAGGCAGAGAGAGGGAGAGAATGGGCACTCCAGAGCCTCCAGCTGCTGAAAATGAACTCCAGACGTGTGCACCCCCTTGTGCATCTGGTTTACGGGGGTCCTGGGGAGTCAAACCTGGGTCCTTTGGCTTTGCAAGCAAGTGCTTTAACCTCTGTGCCATCTCTCCAGCCCAAAACTTTCTTCCTTTACACATTAATCAGTCTGTGGTATTCCATCATAACACAAGGGGACCGAGACAGGCTCTAATCCAGTTCATGAAGGATCTGTGCTCTTCTTAGCTGCTGGCCTCCTTGTGGTCCCACATCTTATTACTATTATATTAGCCTATGAGAGATGAGCTTCAGCATATGAAGTGGGGGGAAGGACACAAACATGTAGACCACTGCGAACTCCTCATGCCAATATTTCATAATCCAATCCAGCTCCTCGAGAGGAAAACAGCAAACCGTAATGCCTGGGGTTGGCACTAGGTCCAACTTCTCAGAACTCGCTGGAACTAGATTCCGGTGGGACAAGTTCTCCCCCACCTTAGATGACTTGGTCCTACGCAGGGAGAAAGAGCAGTGACTGCCTTCCAAAGCCTCTACAGGCAGAGGGGCAGCCTGGTTTTTTTAGGGGGTTGGGGGCCTCTGGGTGTTTTTTTTCCTTTTTGTTTTTTTTTTTAATATTTTCTTTTCATTTATTTATTTATTTGACAGAGAAAGAGAGTGAGAGAAAGAGAATGGGCCCACCAATGCCTCCAGCCACTGCAAACGAACTCCAGACGCGTGCGCCCCCTTGTGCATCTGGCTAACGTGGGTCCTGGGGAATTGAACCAAGGTCCTTTGGCTTTGCAAGCAAGCGCCTTAATCACTAAACCATCCCTCCAGCCCTTCTTCTTTTGGTTTTTTGAGGTAGGGTCTCACTCTAGCCCAGATTGACCCCCCAAGCCAGTAGGAACTCACTAGGTAGTCTTAGGAACTCATGGCGATCCTCCTATTTCTGACTCCCAAATGCTGGGATTAAAGGTGTGTGCCACCACTTCCAGCTGCTTTTTTTTTTAATATTTTATCTGTTTATTTATTTATTTAAGAGAGAGGGAGGCAGGGAAAGAGAGAGAAAGAGAGAGAATGGACACACCAGGGCCTCTAGCCACTACAAATGGAATCCATATGCATGTGCCACCTGGTACATCTGGCTTATGTGAGTACTGGAGAATTGAACCTTAGGATGTATATCTAAGCCATCTCTCCAACCTGGCAGCCTGTTTTCTTTTCTTTTCTATTTTATTTTTTTTAAGTTCAGAGAGACTTGATTGGATTAAGAGAAAAAAAGAGGCAAGAAGAAGCCCAGCTATGTACCGAAATTGGGGTCATTTATAGGGTCTGAATGGGAGCTAAGATGGCAAGCCATAATGGCAGGGTGAGACTCCATCCTTCGAAGAATGTCGGTTCTAGGAAAGGGGAACTCCTTCCTGGGGCGGGACTCGGGTTGTTTATGGAAAAACCGATCTAAGGACCTCCTTTAGGCAAGAAATAGAGAGAAGCCAGCTTTTCTGACCTTTAGCAAAGCGAAGGCTGTCCAAGCAGGCTCAAGAACATCCCCTTGCGCGCGCTGCTTTGGGGTAGGGGGACTGTCACAGCAAACAGCCTGTGTGCTCCCCTGAGGAACAACCCTCACTGTCCTTAAGGAATTGGGACAAGATCATATCTGGCTCCCTCAAGCTGAGTGGGGGCATTGGGTGTGGCCATTGGGAAACTTCCCTGGTGAGTTTATCTAAGGGACCCCAAAAGTGCAGTGGTAGAGTATAGGATGACAGTCCTAGAAGAAATTTTTGAGGGAAAAAGAATAAAAACAAGGTGTTAGGAAGAAGTGAGCATTGAGTAAACTGGAGCTCTTTAGGATCCTCATTCTTTATATATATTATTTTTATTTATCTATTTGAGAGAGAGGCAGAGAGAGAGAAAAAGAATGGGCATGCCAGGGCCTCCAGCCAGTGCACACAAACTCCAGATATGTATACCACCTTGTGCATCTGGCTTACATGGGTACTGGGGAATCGAACCTGGGTTCTTAGGCTTCACGGGCAAGCACCTTAGCCACTAAGCCATCTCTCAAGCCCTTCCTTGATTTTGTGTTGTTGTTGTTTCTGGGTTTTCAAGGTAGGGTCTCACTGTATCTCAGGTTGACCTGGAATTCACTATGAAGTCTCAGGGTGGCCTCGAACTTAAGACTATCCTCCTACCCTAGTCTCCCGAGTGCTGGGATTAAAGCGGGCTTGTTTTTTGGAGACAGAGTCACTGGACCTGGAGCTCACCAGTTTAACTAGATGAGCTTACCGGCAAATCCCATCTTCCCCTCCCAGCGCTGGGCTCAAAGGTGTGCAGCGCTGCTCCTGACCTCTGCGAGTTCTGGCGATTCAGACCGAGGTCCCCAGACTTGCCTGGCAAACACCTTTCCGACTGAGCCATCTCCTCAGCCTTCGGGTGCTCCACTTCATAAGAGAATAGAGGCACACACGCACGAGGGTCCCTAATTTCATCGTCACCTCAACAACCACCGCCAAAAAGAAACGAACATGGAGACTGCAGGGAAAGAACTTCCCCTTGCGGATATTCGAGAGAAATCCATACAGGCCTTGAAGGACACGTGCTGAAGAACTGGCCTCGAAGATTCTCAAAACTGATTTCAGAAGATAGGCCCTACATTTCAAAGGGTTCTCTGATGGGGACCAGGAGTTCTGAAATACTCCAGCTGCCAGGTTTCTCCTTTCAGCCCTCCCTTCATTCTTTCCTTGATGGTTTTTTTTTTTTTTTCAATCATTTTATTTATTTATTTATTTGATACAGAGGGAGAGAGAGAGAATGAATGAGCGCGCCAGGGCCTCTAGCCACTGCCAATGAACTCCATGCTCATGTGCATCTGGCTAACGTGGGACCTGGAGAATTGAACCTGGGTCCTTAGGCTCCGCTAAGCCATCGCTCCAGCCCACTCTCCTCGTTTTTCAAGCCTCAGTGGCAGCCCTGATGCCGCTGTTAGTGATCTGGAGAGGTCCAAGCCACGTGGTGAATGAGCACAGCCCGACCCGGCACAGGCTGCGGGGGGACAAGGCAGGGTCGCTGCGGCCGCAACTCACGCTCTTCGGTTTGGAACCAAAGAAAAGGGAGACGCGCGGCGTTCTTCGGGATGTCAGAAAAGGCCTCCCAAGGAGGTGACATTTAAGCTGCAGCCAATCTGGAAAGGAGTAATGCCTGAGGAGCACAGGGACACACGTTCCAGGGGAAAAGAACCAAGACACGCAACGACACGGGATGTTTCGGAAAGAGAGAGAAAAGCCAAAGCAATCTATAACACACTGCTCCAAAGCAGTGGACTGGTCGTTTTTGCAGAACAAGCATCACAATAAGTCATTAAAAAATAAGTTAATGGGGGGGGAGGGAGGGAGGGAGGGAATTACCATGAGATATTTTTTTATATTCATGGAAAATGTTAATAAAAATTTAAAATTTTTTTTAAAAAAATAAGTTAACGGGCTGGAGAGATGGCTTAGCAATTAAGCGCTTGCCTGTGAAGCCTAAGGACCCTGGTTCGAGGCTCGATTCCCTGGGACCCGCGTTAGCCAGATGCACAAGGGGGCACACGCGTCTGGAGTTCGTTTGCAGTGGCTGGAGGCCCTGGCGTGCCCATTCTCTCTCTCTGTCTCTCTCTCTCTGTCTCTCTCTCTTTCTCTCTCTCTCTATTGCTCTCAAATAAATAAATAAAAATAAACAACAAAAAAAAAAATAAGAACGGAGCCGGGGGTGGTGGTGCATGTCTTTAATCCCTCGGGAGGCAGAGGTAGGAGGATCACCACGAGTTCGAGGCCACCCTGAGACTCCATAGTGAATTCCAGGTCAGCCTGAGCTAGAGTAAAACCCTACCTTGAAAAAAAAACAAAAAATAACAATAATAATAATAAGTTAGCAGTTTGGAGAAATTTCTTAGTGGTTACAGTGTTTGCCTGCAAAGCCTGAGGACCCAGGTTCAAATATCCAGTGCCCATGTATGCCATATACATAAGGTGGCGCATGCGTCTGGAGTTGGTCTGCAGTGGCTGGAAGCCCTGGCATACCCAATCTCCTCCTCCTTCCTTGGAATTAAATAAATAAACAACATATTTTAATGTGCATTTTTGTCACTGCTTTTCTTTTCTTTTTTTGTTAATTATTTCTTGTCAGGCGTGGTGGCACATGCCTTTAATCCCAGCGTTCGGGAGGTAGAGGTAGGATGATTGCCATGAGTTTGAGGACATGCTAAGAATACAGGACGAATTCCAGGTCAGCCTGGGCCAGAGTGAGACCCTACCTTGAAAAAGAAAAAAAAAAAAGTTATTTCCTTATATTTATCTATTTATTTGTAAGCAGAGAGATACAGAGAGAAGACAGACACACAGACACACAGTGAGAATGACAATGGAGCACCGGAACCTCCAGCCACTGTAGACCAACTCCAGACGCATGCGCCACCTTGTGCATCTGGCTTACATGCGTACTGGAGAATTGAACCTGAGTCCGTAGGCTTTGCAGGCAGGCACCTTAACCAGGTAGCCATCTCTCCAGCCCCCAAAATATTTCTTTTTAAATAAGTTCCTGCCTATAATCTCAGCACTCAGGAGACTAAGGCTAGAGGATCGCAAGTTTCAAGTCAGCC
The DNA here is from genome assembly GCF_020740685.1 of Jaculus jaculus. NCBI lineage: Eukaryota > Metazoa > Chordata > Mammalia > Rodentia > Dipodidae > Jaculus > Jaculus jaculus. The sequence continues at coordinate 4,452,566 of NC_059121.1, forward strand.
TTGGCCACATAGTAAAGCCTGGCCTCAGAAAATGAGATAGAGACAGAGATGATCGATAGATGGATGCATGATAATAGATTAGGTAGATGGATAAATGATAGATAGATAGATAGATAGTAGATAGATGATAGATACATAGATAGATAGATAGATAGATAGATAGATAGATAGATAGATAGATAGATAGATAGGGAGTGGCGGAGTGGCCATACCAGGACCTCTAGCCACGGCAAACAAACTCCAGATGAATGTGCCACCACGCCCAGCCAGAGCAGGAATTTGTAGTGACACTTTCTCAGACCTCCAAAGCCACTGAGAAGTCGCTACAATATATAAATGAGGAGTTAGTCATAGGGTACAACATCCTGCCCCTGCTGAGAAAAAACAAAAAAATGAACAGAAAAACTCATCTTCTCTGAACTCTAACTCTCCAAACTTCACGTCACATATCCAGCTTTGAAAGCGGTCTCCACATTGTTCCAGTTCTTGTCAGTTCTGTCAACACCCTTCTGAACAGCCGTGAACTCAGCGTCCCCTAGAGTTTGTACGTCTCAGCTCGATACCTCCCTTAGGGCTCTTTTTTTTTTTTTCCACATGTATTTTGCCTCTGAACACTCCAGCATGACTGTGGCTCTTTTGGATTGTACTTGACCAGTTCTATAAGCTCCACGTTCAAGGACACCCATGATGGCCTCTGGCCCATTTTATAGGGTGGAAAAATAAAAGATTCCCCAGGCTGGAGAGATGGCTTAGCGGTTAAGCGCTTGCCTGTGAAGCCTAAGGACTCCGGTTCGAGGCTCGATTCCCCCAGGACCCACATTAGCCAGATGCACAAGGGGGCGCACACATCTGGAGTTCGTTTGCAGTGGCTGGATGCCCTGGCGCACCCATTCTCTGTCTCTCGCTCTCTATCTGCCTCTTTCTCTCTCTGTCACTCTCAAATAAATAAATAAAAATCTTTAAAAAAAGAAAAAAGATTCCTTTGGAGTCCAGAGGAATGGTCAACTTTAAGAAATCCCTGTTCTCTTTTATCAGCAAATTCTCAGACTGGAAAAATGACGCAGAGATTCCACCAAGATGTGACTCGGTCCAAGATGTACACACCGGAGGTGGCCAAAATACTGAGCCTGACGTCACCCTAGGTGTTGGGTCCCCGCCAGCGTAAAGCGGCACAGGAAGAGCCCATCTTTACATGAGCGTTTCAGGCAGTGGGTTTCAGGATGGCTTTCCATCCACGCTCTCCCTCCCTGCCATCTCCCACCCCGCCCTCCTCTGGCGAGTCTCCTTCTTCCCCATCAGCCCCAATTCTACTTTCATGTCGCATAAATTCCATCACTCTCCTTTGTCCCCTTAAGGTCTCTTCTTCCACTTTTTAAAATATATTATATTTTCAGGGCTGGAGAGATGGCTTAGCGGTTAGGCGCTTGCCTGTGAAGCCTAAGGACCCCGGTTCGAGGCTCGGTTCCCCAGGTCCCACGTTAGCCAGATGCACAAGGGGGCGCGCGCGTCTGGAGTTCGTTTGCAGAGGCTGGAAGCCCTGGCGCGCCCATTCTCTCTCTCTCCCTCCATCTGTCTTTCTCTCTGTGTCTGTCGCTCTCAAATAAATAAATAAAAAAAAATTAAAAATATATTATATTTTCATTTATTTAACAAGCTACTGTCATTCTGATTTTAGAAGTCTAATGCCTGTTTGTCATTATAATTTTTTATATTTTATTTATTTTTTATTTATTTAAAAGGGTGAGAGAGAATGGGTGTGCCAGGGCCTCTAGCCACTGCAAACAAACTCCAGATGTATGCACCACCTTGGGCATCTGGTTTTATGTGGGTCCTGGGGAATCAAACCTGGGTCTTTGGGCTTTGCAGGCAAGTGCCTTAATCGCTAAGCCATCTCTCCAGCCCTGTCACTGTGATTTCCAAGAGAAGCAAATGGAGGCTACGGCAAGATTCCGTGATATGCCAAGTCTTGACTTGACTTTTGACCTGTGGGACAGGTTCAAACTCAAGGCCAGGACTTGGAGTCCCAATGTGGCAGGAACCGTCGCGGATGCTGGGCAACCCCACCGTCTCTGGGAAGCAGTCAAAGGAAGTTGTCAGTGCCCAGGATGGGGGGGGGCGGGGCTGGGTCACTCCTGCACCAACTGCTGAGGGATGTTCAAAGAAGCTCTGGTCACCTGCACATCTGGTTAACTGGATAAGGACACAGCAGTTCCTCTCACTGCACCTCAGCTCTGCCAACTGTGGAACCAAAGACCAAAATAGCTGCCCCCTACCTGCCAACTTGCTCCCGGGGAAGAGATAAGAGCTGCTGGGCATTAGCTAAGAAGGACCTTTCCTTACAGCCCCTGGCTTGCTGACTACTGTTGAAAGCCTCCAGAATGTTCTAGAAGACAGTGCTCATCTTTTCACTCTGGCACCTAGGGCTCCCAAGTTCATCTGTGGTCTCCTTCCCCCACCCCAGCCTCTGCTCCTGTTCTTGACAGACTGGGGACTCGAAGTTCCAAAAGCCTTCCTCAAAGTATGTATGTGATTTCAGACCCTCTACTTGTTCCTACAAAGGTGCTGACGGGAGAATTTATCTGACAGCTCAGGAGGACACATTTTTGTTTGTTTTTTGTTGTTGTTGTTATTTTGTTTTATTTTTCCAGGCAGGGTCTCAATCTAGCCCAGGCCTGACCTGGAAGTCACTCTGTAGTCTCAGGGTGGCCTCGAACTCACGGCGATCCTCCCACCTCTGCCTCTGAGTGCTGGGATTAAAGGCGTGCACCACCATGCCTGGCTAAGGTTAATAGTTTCTTTTGTTCCATTTTTTTTTTTTTCCAAGGTAGGGTCTCATTCTATCTCAGGCTGACCTGGAATTCACTCTGTAGTCTCAGGGTGGCCTCGAACTCACAGCGATCCTCCCACCTCTGCCTCCCGAGTGCTGGGATCAAAGGCCTGCGCCACCACGCCCGGAAGCAGGACATATTTTTAGGCGCTCTTCCCATCCTGCCCTCAATCTCTGCCTCCCAGGACCTGAAGGCCTAGGCCAGAGGCTTTGCCCACTGAGAAAGTGGCACAAGGCACACAGAACACCTATTTTGTAAGCTTGGGAGGGATCCCCCGATCTAGAGCCCCCATCGTCTCAGAATTAAGACTCTGCTGCCATGTTTCTATTGCTCAGTCAGTGACAGAACCTTCCAGAAAACACATGAATGTTCCTGAGACACAGAGAGCAAATAAAAGACAGATTCCTCTTCCAGTCCTTTTCTTTGCTTGTGGACCAGACACCCAGCCTTCCTTCCCTCCCTGTTCCCCATCCGCCATCTCCCCGGCACGTGTTTGTTTGGTAATGGAAGAGAGCCGCACGCCCCGGCGGGGGGGGGGGGGGGGTGGGGGGGGTGGAGTGTGACTGTGGCTATCTAATGATCAAGGACAGCCTGGGAGACACACAGCAGCCAGGGGTATGCTTTCTTCAGCCCCGCCTCTCTCTGCCCTGCCAGTGGCTAATTGATTTGTGAAAGTGCTCCAAGGGGCTTTGAGTGGCAAAGACATCTTGTGCCACAGATCCTCAGAGGAACAATATATACATATACATATACATATACATATACATATACATATACATATACATATACATATACATATATACATACATACATACATACATACATACATACATACATACATATATATATATATATATATATATATATATATATATATATATATATAAAAGAAATACATCCTAGGCTCAAATTCCCCTCTGTGACACTTTCCTCTATTCAATTCTTGGCTAAATCTTCAACACTTTAAAAAAAAAAAAAAAGGCTAAGTAGAGGAAAATTATTTGATGCCCAGTTCCTACCAGATGATGAGAATGAAGAAAAGAAACGAAAATCGATGGTAAAGCTGAGGAACAGGGAGGGGTACGAGGCATGGAGGAAGGGAGTGGCCATGTGGCCCCAGAAACCACCGATTTTTATGAAGATCCAGAAATCCAACAAGTTTGAGCAATGGTGGGCGAAGAACACACCTTATGGACTTATGCTACAAGCTCCTGGCAACTTCATTTAAAACAAGTAAATTAGTCAAGGGGCTGGAGAGACGGCTTAGCGGTTAAGCACTTGCCTGTGAAGCCTAAGGACCCCGGTTCGAGGCTCGATTCCCCATGACCCACGTTAAACAGATGCACAAGGGGGCGCACGCGTCTGGAGTTAGTTTGCAGTGGCTGGAGGCCCTGGCGCACCCAATCTCAATCTCTCTCTCTCTGCCTCTTTCTCTCTCTCTAGTAAATAACAATATAAAAATAAATTTAAAAAACAATTTTCAAAAAGGCTAACTCAATCTTTATTCTGTGCTTTTTATCTTGTACCTGAAATGTTTTGGGCTCATAAGGAGAACTTTTGAGGGGGGATGAGATGGGAGTGCTAGGGGTAAAACCTAGGACCTCACCCATGATAGGCAAGCACTCTACCACTAAGCTATATCCTCAGCTCGCTCTCTCTTTCTTCCTTTTTTTTTTAATTTTTCCCAGGTAGGGTCTCACTCTAGCCCAGGCTGACCTGGAATTCACTCTGTAGTCTCAGGGTGGCCTCAAACTCATGGCGATCCTCCTACCTCTGCCTCCCAAGTGCTGGGATTAAAGGCATGCGCCGTCATGCCTGGCTTTTTCTTTTCTTTTCTTTTCTTTTCTTTTCTTTTCTTTTCTTTTCTTTTCTTTTTCCTTTTTGAGAAAAGCGCTCACTCTGTAGCCCAGGCTGCTCTGAAACTTGCTACATAGCCCCGGCTGATCTCGAATTCATGACCCTCCTACTTCAGCCTCCTAAGTGCCGTGGGCGCGCCAGGGCCTCCAGCCACTGCAAACGAACTCCAGACGTGGGCACCCCCTTGTGCATCTGGCTAACGTGGGTCCTGGGGAATTGAAACTTGGATCCTTTGGCTTTGAAACCAAATGCCTTAACCGCTAAGCCATCCCTCTAGCCCAGTTTGTTTATTTTTTTTATTTTTTTTATTTTATTTATTTATTTATTTTATTTCAGAGAAAGAGAGAGAGGCAGATAGAGAGAGAGAGAATGGATGCATCAGGGCTTTCAGCCACTGTAAACAAACTCGAATTCCAGATGCACGTATCACCTTGTGTATCTGGCTTATGTGGGTCCTGGGGAATTGAACCTGGGTCCTTGGGCTTCACAGGGAAATGCCTTAACTGCTAAGCCATCTCTCCAGCCTGGGTTTTTGTTTATATATATATTTTTTTTCTAATCCCTTGATATTTTTTTTCCTGCAGAAACAGCCAAATCATTACTTTGGATAGTATGTCGTAATGGTGTGTGGGGAGAAGATAAAGAATTCTACATTTTAGAGCCGGGCATAGCGGCACACACCTTTAATCCCAGCACTCGGGAGGCAGAGGTAGGAGGATCACCATGAGTTCGAGGCTACCCTGAGACTACATAGTAAATTCCAGGTCAGCCTGGGCTACAGTGAGATCCTACCTCAAAAAAAGAAAAATGGCTTTCCAGAATCATCCTTTTCCAGAGCCCAGCAAGTGCAATCTTAATTAGGACACATCCTAAAGCATCTTCCCAAACTGCAGAGACTTTAAACATGACTCCCCTCCTTCCCCTCCCCCCCCCCCCCGCCACACCGAGGTAGGGTCTCACTTTAGCCCAGGCTGACCTGGAATTCACTATATGGTCTCAGGCTGGCCTGAAACTCAAAGTGATCCTTCCACCTCTGCCTCTGAGCACTGGGATTAAAGGCGTGCGCCACCCCGCCCGGCAGCAGGATTGTTTTTGAGACAAAGTCTCACTGCGCTGCTCCAGGTCCTGAGCTCAACCGGCTCTGCTTAGTCTCCCAAATAACACGTTACAGGTGTGCGTCAGCACATCCTGCTTAAAAAAGTGAATTTTAATATCTGTTGTGCTCTGACCCACTGCTGGGCTCATTCAGCTGCCAAAAGTAGTAGGCAAGACTCAATCAGAAACAAGTCAAAATAACATGTTTTTAATTAAAAATTCAGTATAGCAGGGTGCAGTGGCATGCGCTTTTAATCCCAGCACTTGGGAGGCCAAGGTAGGAGGCTACTTTGTACAGTGTATTCCATGTCAGCCTGGGCGAGAGGGAGATCCTACCTCAAAAACTTGAAACAAACAAACAAACAAACAAAAATCAGTATAATATAATTGCCATTATAGTATTACTGTTCTATAAAATGGAGAGATAAATATTCCTTATACAGTTCAACAAGTTTCAGATCTATCTTTCTTTGCTGTATACATAAACTAATACAATTATATTTTTTGTGGATGGAGGCGGGTTTTGAGGTAGGGTCTCACTCTAGCCCAGGCTGACCTGGAATTCACTATGTAGTCTCAGGCTGGCCTCAAACTCACAGTGATCCTCCTACTTCTGCCTCCTGAGTGCTGGGATTAAAAGCATGTGCCACCACACCCAGCTCAATTATCATTTAATGCTCCATTTGTGCAGTCCTTGTTGATACATTTTATGATTGTAAAAGAAGTTTCTTGGGCTGGAGAGATTACTCAGCAGTTTAGGCACTTGCTTGCAAAGCCTAAAGGCCCAAGTTCAATTCCCCAGTACCCATGTAAAGCCAGATGCATGGAGTAGTACATGCATCTGGAGTTTGTTTGCAGTGGCTAGAGGCCCTAGCATGCCCATTTATATTCTCTCCCTCTCTCTCTCTCTCTACTTCTCTCTCTGCTTGTAAATAAATAAATAATGCTTAAAAAGATTTAGCCAGACATGGTGGTACATGCCTTTAATCCCAGCACTGGGGAGGCAGAGGTAGAAGGACGCCTTTGAGTTTCAAACCAGCCTGAGACTACAGAGTGAGTTCCAGATCAGCCTGGGCTAGAGTGAGAGCCTTCTTGGGGGGTGCGGGGGAGGAGAAAGAAAAGAAAAGAAAAGAAAAGGAAAGGGAAGGGAAGGGAAGGGAAGGGAAGGGAAGGGAAGGGAAGGGAAGGGAAGGGAAGGGAAGGGAAGGGAAGGGAAGGGAAGGGAAGGGAAGGGAAGGGAAGGGAAGGGAAGGGAAGGGAAGGGAAGGGAAGGGAAGGGAAGGGAAGGAAAGGAAAGGAAAGGAAAGGAAAGGAAAGGAAAGGAAAGGAAAGGAAAGGAAAGGAAAGGAAAGGAAAGGAAAGGAAAGGAAAGAAAGAAACCCAGAATTCAAAGTTTTAAATGGTATTCTGGGGACTCGCTTTGTTTTTAAGTTCTTAGCATGGAGACTAACCATAAACAGGCATAGGGTAGAAACATAAAGGTTTTGGTGGCGGTAGTTGCAAGAAGGGCTGAAAAGCCTGCTGGGGGTGGAGGTGGCGAGGATGTTAAGATGCAGATGGGGCTGGAGGGATGGCTTAGCGGTTAAGGCATTTTCCTGTAAGGCCAAAGGTCCCAGGTTTGATTCCCCAGGACCCACGTTAGCCAGATACACAAGGTGGCACAGTGCGTCTGGAGTTTGTCTGTCCTCTCTCTTTCTCTGTCAAATAAATAAAATATTTTTAAAAAATAAAATGATGCAGGTGGTTGACCAGGCTTGGTGTCCTTAACAGTGACCATAGCAATTTCCTGCCTCATATGCCAGTGGCTCACCAGAGAGCCCATATACACCAGCCAGGGCTTCAACAAACGCGGGTCAATGGCCCCTGGGACATGCGCCCAGTGCCAGGAAAGTCAAGCAGCAACCCAACTGCTCCCTGGCTGGGATTAATTGGGTTCAGGCTTCAGGGAGAGGCGGGGGGCAAGAGTAACTCCCAGGAGGGTGAGAATGTCAGGAAAGAGGTGGTGGGGGACAAACCCAACATGAATTGAAAGCAGATGATACAAGTCCCAGGCTTACGTAGCCCTGCGAGGAAGAGCAAGACATAATTTCTTGCAGAAGGGCGACTATCAGAAATAAAAATAGAAAAAAGAAAGAAACAAAGGTGGTCACAATAAATCCGAACAAAAGCCAACAAAAGAAAACATTGGACAATTCGAGTCTGAGCCACCTTGGTGAGCTGTTGAAAAGAATTGTCAAGGACACTGCAGACATCATCGAACGAACCAATAATCAGGACATTAACAATAAGGGAAGACTTAGGAACAAGACCAATTCGAATCGCGACCAAAGGCGTTGAGCAACTAGCATGAGAAATAAAGAAAACAGATATGACGGCTTGGAGGTGGCCCAAGCCAACCAGAACCAAAATACTTTTTGTTCTAAATGTTTTAAGAGAAGACAAGTTTACAGGGTAGAAGACTACAAATAAATACTGGCCCATGGGCTTTTGCTTTTCCCTGGAGACAGCTCCTTGGGACATGACTTCCTGGACAGTGGGGTAAGGTTGTTGAAGGCTCTGATCCTCTCTAGAGCCCATGGGGCCAAGACAAAAATGTTTTCTTCCCTCCCCTGGTCCGCAGCGATTTAGGATTTGGGGAATTAAAAATAAATAAATAAAACCTCAGTGGAAGGGATCCTTTCATCTCCTGCCTTTGCCAAATGCCAACAATGACAAACAAATGTTTTCTGCACAAATACTCTTCTCTTCTCTGTGAACCTTCTGCTCATCGGGTTGCTTCAGCGTATGTGACTTGAGAAATGCTCTTCCAGATCGCCAAGGTGACAGAGTTTGCACGTGATAATGATCAATCAGTGCTATCGCCACCATGGGCTGCCTGGGCAAATGAAATGCTTGCTGGGTCTAAAGTGCTCGCTCAAGTCAGGTAAACTGACTCTTTCCAGGGTTCCAGATTTCCCACGGGGGACCCTAGAGAAGGTAATTCATTACGCAGGCATTCTCCATCACTGCCACCCCTCCAACAATGCCATATACTAGCAAGGGCTACAACTGCTTAAACTGCCGGCCTCTCCACCACCATGGGAAAGTCCAAGGAGATAAAACTCTGCTGAAAAGGTCCAGGCCCAGGAGATAGCGTCAGCCCTCTGAGGATAGTCCAGGAATATGATAAAAATCACCAACAAACCACGTGGGTGAACCCCGTCTCCTCAAAGCACTCTCCTCATGGGAGTCATCCCCTTTGATCCTGAGGTGTGCAAAGTAGGCATAATGCCAGCACCTGGCCATCAGCACAGAGGACATAGGAAGCCCAGCATGGGGCTGGTCAGATTGTTTAGTGGTTAAAGCACTTACCTGCGAAGCCTAAGGACACATGTTTGTCTCTCCAGATCCCACATAAGCCAGGCACACAAAGGTGAGGAAGCGCAAGGCTACACATGCCGGCTAGGTGGCAGAGTGTCTGGAATTCAATTTCAGTGGCTAAGGTCCTGGCATGCAACTTCTCTCTCTCTAAAAAAAAAAAAAGAAAGAAAGATGGGCTGGAGGGATGGTTTAGTGGCTAAGGCACTTGCCCGCAAAGCCAAAGGACCCAGGTTTGATTCCCCAGGACCCACGTAAACCGGACGCACAAGGTGGCGCGTGTGTCTGGAGTTTATTTGCAGTGGCTAGAGGCCCTGGCATGCGCATTTTTTCTCTCTCTCTCTCCCTCCCTCCCTCTTTCTTTCAAATAAAAATAAAATATTAAAAAAAGAAAGAAGAGAGAGAGAGAGAGAGAAAGAAAGAGGGAGAGAAGGAGGGAAGGAAGGAGGAAGGAAGGCAGTCAGGCAGCCCAGTGTGGAGGTGGACCTAGAAGGCAGGCAAGGGAGAAGTTCCCACAGGAAGACAGAGAAATCCTCAACACCAACAGCATCAAAGGCACTGGCGTAGGGCTGCAGATGTAGCTCAGTGGTAGAGCACATGCTTAGCATGTGCAAAGGCTGTGAGTTCAAGTCCCCTCCTGGGGTAAAATTGAGCTTCTAGAACTCAGGGCCGTGTGAAATGATGATATATTTTGGGCTCATAGAGACAGAAGTGTGAAGAGGCTTGAGTATCTGACTGGGTAGATGATGTTTAGAAGATTATCTCCTGGCTGGAGGGATGGCTTAGTGGTTAAGACATTTGCCTACAAAGCCAAAGGACCCAGGCTCGATTCCCCAGGACCCACATAAGCCAGATGCACAAGAGGGCACAAGCACCTGGAGTTCATTTGCTGCGGCTTGAGCCCTGGCACACCCATTCTCTCTTTTTCTATCTGCCCCTTCCTCTCTCTCTTTCTCAAATAAATTTAAAAAAAAAAAACCTTAGGCTGGGTGTAGTGGCGCATGCCTTTAATCCCAGTACTCGGGAGGCAAAGGTAGGAGGATCACCGTGAGTTCAAGGCCACTGAGACTACTTTGTGAATTCCAGGTTAGCCTGGGATAGAGCAAAACCCAGGTTTTATGAGCAAGCGCTTATAACTGCTGAGCCATCTCTCCAGATCCTGAATGGGAATCTTAACAAATATTCCACTTAACTTTGTTTTTGTTTTTGTTTTTTGAGGTCGGGTCTCAGTCTTGCTCAGGCTGACCTGGAATTCACTATGGAGTCTCAGGGTGGCCTTGAACTCACAGCGATCCTCCTACCTCTGCCTCCCGAGTGCTGGGATTTAAGACGTGCGCCACCACGCCCGGCCCACTTAACATTTTTAATGGCATTTTTCTGGCTTATCTATCAGATGGGTTAGCCCATGATGCCAGCTTCCTACGCTAACAGCTGTAAATTGGAGTCCATAATGCTGTTTGTCTAGCCCCTTTCGGGCCCTTGGGCATGGCCGCAGGCTGGTTATAACATGCCAGGGCTCCGGGCTCTTCTGTCAGCTCTTAGAAGCCAGGTGATGTTTCACCTTGAATTTAAAGTCAACTAATGTCCACTTGCAATGGCCTGTGACTGCGCCGGGCTGTCACATGGGTTGGTGGACGGGACAGAGGACGAAGAGAGAGCTGAGCCGGGGTCCAGCTGCTCGAGTTTGGGAGTTCAGCCCGACCCTGTCCTCATCTGGTAGATGGTGGCAGCTCTTCTCTGTGGCCCGTCCCCTCAGTCCATGTCGCCTTTGTATCTGAGGATGACCAGTGCTGTGGCCTGTGCATGACCAGCGGATGGGGCGGAGCGGGGGAGGACAAGCTGGGATGGCTTTCAAGGCTAATGCCGTGAATGTAGTGACAGTATATTTATAGAAAATATGGATATTCCAAGAATAAAAAAAAGGATTCAAGAAATTAAAGAGACTTCAGTAAGTTATTTAGTGACTTCTCACATTATAATATTGTATTCATTTATTCACTAAAATTGTGTGACTCTAAGTTGCACATGCTATTTTGAGACATATACATATATATATATATATATATCATATATAGACCCTTCTTACAAAACCTGACATGACAGCCCACGTTTGATTCCCTAGTACCCACACAAAGCCAGATGCACAAAGTGTACATGTGTCTGGAGTTTGTTTGCCATGGCTAGAGGCCCTGGTATGCCCATTCTCTCTCTCTCTCTCTCTTTCTTTGTGTGTGTGTGTGTCTGTGTGTGTGTGTGTGTGTGTATGCACGCGCGTGCTGCGCATTGAGTGTTTGCAAATTAAAAGAAAAATGATTCCCATTCAGTAGTTGGAAAGAAGGGTTTCAGTGGAGAGGGGATTCAAGGAGGAGGAGGAGGAAGGAAGGGAGGAAGGGATTATGATCATGATATATTGTCTATATGTACAGAGGTTGTTGATAGGAAGTTTAAAAAAAAAGATACTTGGGCTGGAGAGATGGCTTAGTGGTTAAGCGCTTGCCTGTGAAGCCTAAGGACCCCGGTTCAAGGCTCGATTCCCCAGGACCCATGTTAGCCAGATGCACAAGGGGGCGCATGCCTCTGGAGTTCATATGGCTGGAAGCCCTGGCGTGCCCATTCTCTCTCTCTCTGCCTCTTTCTCTCTGTGTCACTCTCAAATAAATAAATAAACAAACAAGGGAAAAAAAGATCCTCAGTCAACGCAAACTACTAAAATGAAACGAAGACGCTGGTTGCTCTTCAGGAAGTGTTATCTTTCTGTCATCTCGGGATCTCCCGTGACGTGACATTGGGATAAGACATATGTCATGTTGGCCTCGGGTGACTTGCTCATCCTGAGAAGTGGAGGAGTGAGCAGTACCAGCTGTGCACCCCAGAGCACCCCAAAGCAAGGCTCAGCTCTAGCTACCACGGCTGAGTCTTATCTTTACCACAGGACGTGCGGTTCTCTGCGCAGGAGATGGGGCCTGGGGAGGGGCTGGTACAACGGAGGCATCCAAACGTCTGCAGCCCAAGGCAGCCACCTTGGTTTCAATGCCCAGGATGGTTTTCGGGGCAAACTCTGGGAGACCTACCTACGGGTCACAGGGCCAGGACAGCGGAGCTCTCCAGGCAGAGAGAGCAACCAGCTGAATTTCTCACCAGCAGTTCTCTCCTGCCCCCAGTGCCCATGGAAGCCACGCCCCCAATGAGCAACCCCCCAACTCCAGACCTCTCTCAGAGTCAGTGGCTTCCCTGTCTCCTATTTCCTAAGGGCAAGGCACTGTGTTTTCCAAGGTAACACCTAGCTAATCTCACATAATCTAATCTGCGGAGAGTTAATGCGCATTATTGGATTAAGGCACAATTACTCTTTAGAAAAGACAATTTGCATTCTAAAGACACACAGCCTTAACTGAGGTAGTGAGAAAGTTCCATGGCCCTCGCTGGCTATTTTGCAAAAACAAAGGCAACTTCTTGCAAGGAAGGGGTGGGAATCTCAAGACCAAATTTTGAAACCTAGCAAAGCCAAGCCTGTCTCTACAGCAGGGAAGGTTTTAAATTTCCTGGCTTTAAAGCTGTCAACCAGTGCCTCCGTGTAATTTCTTGCCTGTTCCCACCCAGTATCGATGCAAGAAAGGCTCTGGGCTTCTTTGAACATCAGGTAATAACTAAGCTAAGTAATGCCAGAGATAAACTTCAATAGTGGAAATTTTTTATTTTTATTTTTTATAATTAACAACTTCCATGATTGTAAATAATATCCCATGGTAATTCACTCCCTCCCCCACTTTCCCCTTTGAAACTCCATTCTCCATCATATCCCCTCCCCCTCTCAATCAGTCTCTCTTTTATTTTGATGTCATGATCCTTTCCTCCTCTTATGATGGTCTTGTGCAGGTAGTGTCAGGCACTGTGAGGTCATGGAGATCCAGGCCATTTTGTGTCTGGAGGGAGCACGTTGTAAGGAGTCCTACCCTTCCTTTGGCTCTTACATTCTTTCCTCCACCCCTTCTGCAATGGACCCTGAGCCTTGGAAGGTGTGATAGAGATATTGCAGTACTGAGCACTCCGGTCACTTCTTCCCAGCACCATGATGACTTCTGAGTCGTCCCAAGGTCACTGCCATCTGAAAAGAGAAAACTCTCTACCAAAAGTGAGAGTAGCATTAATATAAGGGTATGAACATTAAGAGAAGTCCTTACTGGGCAGGTTGATAAGCATAGTATATACATTTTTCCAGATATCAGCAGATGTTACACCCCTAGGGCTCATGACTCCCCTGCTTTAAGTTTTCAGTATCAGGGATGTATTCCCTCCCATGGAGTGGGCCACAAGTCCAATTGGAGGGCAGTTAGTTTCCACCATGACAGACATGCCACTATTGCACCTGTTGCCTCATTTGGCCTGGCTGGCCAATTATGAGGCTTGCAGTGTCCACTGTTGAAACTCAGTAATTCTTTTTAATAAAAAAAAAAAACAAACTTTTTTGACAGCTTCCATAAGTACAGACAATAAAACATGATCATTCTCTCTGACCACCCTCATTTTCCTCCTCCCAAATCCCCATCCACTGAATCCCTTCTTCTTTACAATTAGTCTCTCTTCGATTTTATCACTTTCCCCTCCTTCTGGGAAGAGCTTGTGTGGGTAGTGTCAGGCACCCTGAGGTTATGAATATCAAGGCCGCGCTGTGTCTGGAGGGCAGCTTTCTAGGCAGTCCTACCCACCCCTGGGCTCTTACATTCTCGCTTTCATCTCTTCTGCTCGGAACCCTGAGCCTTGGAGGGTGGGATAGAGATGTCTCAGTGCTGACCACCACCACACTGCCACTTCGCGGCACTATAGTGAGTTTGGAAAGCTCAGTACTTCTTAAAATTATGGCCTCTACATCAGAAGTATCACCACCCCCAGGATTGTTAAACACTAAAATTCCAGGCTGAAGAGATGGCTCAGTGGTTAAAGGCACTTGCTTGCAAAGCCTGCCAGAGCAGGTTTGATTCCCCAATACCCACGTAAAGCCAGACACACAACGCACAGATGTGTCTGGAGTTCGTTTGCAATGGCAAGAGGCCTGGCATGTGTTTATACTCTTTCCCTCTCTCTAATTGTGAACAAATAATTAAAAAATAATTTAGGCCAGGCGTGGTGGCGCACACCTTTAATCCCAGCACTTGTGAGGCAGAGGTACAAGGATCACTGTGAGTTCAAGGCCTCCCGGAGACTACATAGTGAATTCCAGGTGAGCTTGGGCTAGAGGGAGAACCTACCTCAAAAAACCAAAAGACAGAAACAAAAACTACTACTAATAATAATTTAAAAATTAATTTTAAAAGAGAACCCAGGGGCACAAGGTGGTACAGTGTCTGGAGTTCATTTGCAGTGGCTAGAATTCTTGGCATGCCCATTCTCTTTCCCTCTCTCTCTCTCTCTCTCTCTCTCTCTCTCTGTCTCTCCACTTGCAAATAACATTAATACAAATACTTGAAATAAAGACTCATGCATCCTTTTATGGTAACTCTAGAGAGATTCGCACAATCATTATTGGTGCATGCTTCACAGGCGTGTACTTCTGAGAATAGAAATGAGGTAACCTATACAAAATAAAGCTTCTCAAAATCCTGAAGGGTAGCCTATTACAACTGAGTTTGAAAGCAGTGACAGGTGTTTCTGAACTTTAAAAGAACAGCATTATCTAACCTGGTTTTACCTAATCATTTCCCTTAGCTTGCACCCTGCTCCTGTAGAACTAGGCAGTACGCTGCCAAAAGTTCCCTCAGGGTTCCCTCAGTCGACTAGAATCTGAGCAATTGGCCTAGCCTTTGCTTTTCTTTTCTTTTCTTTTCTCTTCTTTTCTTTCTTCCTTTTTTTCTTTTTTGGTTTGAAAATTCTTTGCTCATGTCCTTTATTTACATACTGACATTTTTTTCTGCTTTTCCTCATTCCCTCATTTCTATGTGTCTGTGTATTTACACATATCTAACACATGTGTGATGTAAGGACAGATGCATTATTATCTACCTGTCAATCTATCTCCCATAGTTCTAAGACTTTCATGCTAACAAGACCATGCATACTTCACTTGGCTGTTAAGTAAGCCCATATCAATCTTGATAGGATTACTTGGAGGATTTTTTGTTTTGTTTTGTTTTGTTTTGGTTTGGTTTGGTTTGGTTTGGTTTGGTTTGGTTTGGTTTGGTTTGGTTTGGTTTGGTTTGGTTTTCCAAGGTAGGGTCTCGCTCTAGCCCAGGCTGACCTGCAATTCACTATGTAGTCTCAGGCTGGCCTCAAACTCATGGCGATCCTCCTACCTCTGCCTCCCGACTGGGATTAAAGGTGTGTGCCACCACGCTCTGCAACTTGAAGGATTTTAAGACACTTTATTTTGCACACACGACCTCATTTCTGCTGCGTGTATGCAGATGGGTGTGCACGATGCGGGGGAGGCAAACCGTGGCACGGCATGTGGAGGCCAGAGGACGGCCTCAGGTATTGGTCCTCACCTCTGCCTTCCTTCTAGAGACACGGTCCCCCTTGTTTTTCCGAATCTGTGTGTCTCAAGGAGCTGGCCAGTGAGCTTCCACATTGTCCTGACCTCGCCTCCCAACTACACAGACATGTGGGGGTCACAGATGCGCGTGCCACTTTGCACTCAGCTTGATGTGAGCGCCGGGGATCTGACTCAGGCTACCAGGCTCCCGAGCGAGCCCTTTAACTGCCCAGTCAACTCTCCAGCCCTGCTGCTGCTGCTTTTTTTAAAATTATTGTTTTTTAATTTTATTTTTATTTATTTCAGAGACAGAGAGACACTTCATGGCCTCCAGCCACTGCAAATAAACTCCACATGCGTGTGCCCCCTTGTGCATCTGGCTATGTGGGTCCTGTGGAATCAAACCTGTGTCCTTTGGCTTTGCCGGCAAATGCCTTAACTGCTAAACCATCCCTCCAGGCCCCCGCTGCTTCTTTCTTAATCCAAAATACAACAGAAGGCTGGAGAAATGGCTTAGTAGTTAAGGTACTTGTCTGCGAAGCCTAAGGACCAAGGTTCGGTTCCTGGGAACCCACATAAGCCAGATGCACATGGTGGTGCATACGCCTGGACTTCACCTGCCACAACTGAAGGCCCCGGTGGACCCATCCTCCCTCTCCTTCTCTCTCTCTAATTTTTTTCTCTCTATTTTTTCTCCCTCTCTAATAAATAAATAAATAAAATTTTTGCCAGGTGTGGTGGCGTACACCTTTAATCCAAGCACGAGGAAGGCAGAGGTAGGAGGATCACCATAAGTTCAAAGCCACTCTGAGTCTACACAGTGAATTCCGGGTCAGCCTGGGCTACAGCGAGTGCCTACCTCCAAAAAAGAAAAAGAAATAAACAAATAAATTCTTTAATTTTTTATTAATCCAACAGAGAGGTCAGCTTTGGCCTGAGGAGCGCCCACGAGTCGAACCTTCACTTGCTTCAAGGATGACAGGCCAGCGTCAGGTGCCCTCTGCCCCCATACTAATGACCCCGGGCCATTTCTAAGGAAGAAGCTTCATTGTTCAGCGTCTCTTGTGTCTTTCCTATCTTGGGAGCTTGCTCAGTATTAGGCAGGGTATGCCCTACATCATCATAATAAGAACAAAAAGTGGAACCTCATGAGCTACATCCTATCTTTATATTTATTTATTTATTTATTTATTTATTTATTTATTTATTTATTTATTTGCAAGCAGAGAGAGGTAAGAGAGGAGACAGATGGGCGCACCAGGGCCTCCAGCCACTGCAAACAAACTCCAGATGTGTGCACCCCCCTTGTGCATCTGGCTTACGTGGGTCCTGGGAAATCGAACCTGTGTCCTGTGGCTTCGCAGGCAAGTGCCTTAACCACTAAGCCGTCTCTCCAGCCCCACATTCTATCTTTAAACCACAGGACCAGAGGTGAGTCGTGGAGGGGAAAATTCCTCTCTGGGACAAGGTCAGTGTCGCAGTCAGGTTCGCATTGCTGGTAGAAATCACCCAACCAAGAGCAGCTTGTGGGGAAAAAGGTTTATTTTGACTTACAGGCTTGAGAGAGAAGCTCCACGATGGCAGGGGAAACAATGGCATGAGCAGAGGGTGGACATCACCCCCTGGCCAACAAAAGTTGGACAACAGCAACAGGAGAGTGTGCCAAACACTGGCAAGGGGACACTGGCTATAACACCCATCAGCCCGCCCCCAACAATACACCGCCTCCAGGAGGCGTTAATTCCCAAATCTCCATCAGCTGGGAACCGGCATTCAGAACACCTGAGTTTATGGGGGACACCTGAAACCACCACCATCAGTAACCTTGACTTTCCCAGAGCTGGGAAAAGTGGCTCAGGGCCTGCAGGAAGGGAACTTCTCTGGAGAAAAGCAGTCTGGACTCTAGTCACGTGGGCCACCAATGTAGGTCCTGCTTGGGAGCTTCCAAACTCCCAAGGCGGCTTGCTCTGTGACTCTGAGCCACAGCTGTACCTTCTAAAAGCTTTCATTTCCTAACTGGTGGTGTTTGATAAGAGACGATAAGAGATGATGACCAGGGCTGGAGGAATGGCTCAGCAGTTAAGGTGTTTGCCTGCAAGGCCAAAGGACCCAGGTTCCATTCCCCAGGACCCACGTTAGCCAGATGCACAAGGGGGCGCACGCATCTGGAGGCCCTAGTGTGCCCATTCTCTCTCTCTCTCTCTCTCTCTCTCTCTCTATCTCTGTCAAATAAATAAATAAAAATTTTTTTAATAAAAAGAGGTGATGACCACCAGACAATAAAGAAAAGTACTTCAACCACACAAGAGCATTTCTGTTCATTTTATATATGTATACAGAGACAGAGAGAGAGAATGGACACACGCCAGGGCCTCCAGCCGCTGCAAACAAACTCCAGATGCATGTGCCACCTTGTGAACCTGGCTCTTGCGAATCCTGGGGAATCGAACCTGGGTCCTTTGGCTTTGCAGGGCAGGCACGTTAACCACTAAGCCCTCTCTCCAGCCCGCGAGACCACTTCTGAAGATGCTCGGTTAAGTCAGCTCCTCCTCTGTGAAGAAGTGAAAAATCTATATTTTCCTGAGGCTGCATGAGGGTGTGGCCTCCTGAATCAACAGAGGTTCATCCTCAGGTTAAATTCTCTGTTTGCATGTCTAATCAAGCATATCGCAGAGGATAGAATGTATCATAACCTGGGACATGCAGGTGTGATTTCTAATCCTAAAACATAGGGCAAGGCTTGGATGCCACATACCCCCTCCACCACCCCCCCAAAAAAAAAGAAAAAGAAAAGGGAAAACTATAACCTCCGGGCCATGGTAGATTCTCTTCCTACCCCCAGCGTTACACACGTAAACACAACTCCGTATCAAATCCCTAGATACCTGTGATTAGGGCACACCAATCAGCTGTAGAGCAAAGACACGAAGTTGAAAATCTTCCCTATTTCCATTTTTTCCCCAAAAGGAGAGCGCCCTCTGCTGGTGCGTTGACGCTCTGCCGGGAAAGGGCCTAATTCTGATGCATCTCCAGCACACACGCTGTTTGAAGTAGAAGACAGAATGGCACTGCTTTTGCTTCCTAAAAACAAAATCAAGGGATAAAGAGGGGCTCAGAGCCTCCTCCCCTCTCCTCCATAGCGCGCATCGTGTTCCAGACGTGTCTCACGTAGAGGCGGCACCCAGTTTTGGAGCGCTGAAAAGCAAGCATCTCACCAGGCAGTTTAGAAGAGATTTCAAATAACTGTCCACCAAGAGATGAGCAGATAAGTTATGAACGATGGAATATTATGCAACTTCATATAGAAAGTGAAGAGCTTTTCCCACACTGATTTGAAAAGATCAGTTTAAAATGGGAAAATAAATGATATATTTTTATATCCTTTTAGATTTTGATTAGCCCTCCCTCCACCTTTCCTTTACTCAATCTCTTCCCCTGACCTCACTTTGGGCCTTTTCACCCCCATTAATCTATTCTTCTACTTACATATATAGGATACCATCCTATTAAGTACCCCCTCCCTTCCTTTCTCTTTCCTTTATAAAGAAATGATATATTTTACATCTACATACTTATGCTATATTTCAGTTTTTAAAAAAGGGGGAGAAGGCTGGAGAGATGGCTTCTTAGTTTTAAGGCACTTTCCTGCAAAGCCAAAAGACCTAGGTTCGATTCCCCAGGACCCATGTAAGCCAGATGCATAAGGTGGCACATGCATCTGGAGTTTGATTGCAGTGGTTGGAGGCCATTCTCTGTGTGTGTCTCCTTCTCTCAAATAAACATTAAAAAATTAAATATATATATTGGTTTTTTGAGGTAGGGTCTCACTGTAGCCCAGGCTGACCTGAAATTCACTATGGAGTCTCTGGGTGGCCTCAATCTCACAGCGCTCCTCCTACCTCTGCCTCCCAAGTGCTGGGATTAAAGGTGTGTGCCTCCATGCCCAGCAAAAAAAAAAAAAAAAAAAATTAAATATATCTATATATTTTTTTAGAGGAGATATGGGTGTGGGGAGATGAATCGGTGGTTAAGGTACTTGTCTGCAAAGCTCAATGACCAGAGTTCAATTCCCCAGTACCCATATAAAGCCAGACACACAAAGTGACACATGCATCTGGAGTTCATCTGCAGCGGCTGGAGGTCTTAGCACATCCATTCTCTCCCTCTCTTTCTGTCTCTCTCTCCTTGCAAATAAATAAATAAAAATACTTTTTATGGCTGGAGGGATGGCTTAGCAGTTAAGCGCTTGCCTGTGAAGCCTAAGAACCCCGGTTCGAGGCTCAGTTCCCCAGGTCCCACGTTAGCCAGATGCACAAGGGTGCGCACGCATCTGGAGTTCGTTTGCAGTGGCTGGAAGCCCTGGCGCGCCCATTCTCTCTCTCTCTCCCTCTATCTGTCTTTCTATGTCTGTTGCTCTCAAATAAATAAATAAAAAATGAAGCCGGGCATGGTGGCGCATGCCTTTAATCCCAGCACTCGGGAGGCAGAGGTAGGAGGATCACCGAGAGTTCAAGGCCACCCTGAGACTCCATGGTGAATTCCAGGTCAGCCTGAGCCAGAGTGAGACCCTACCTCGAAAAAGAAAAAAAAAAAAAAAGAAAAAAAATGAACAAAAAAAATTTTTTTTTTAAATACTTTTTAAAGAGGAGATATGGGCTGAAGAGACAGCTTAGCAGTTAAGGCATTTATTAGCAAAGCCTAATAACCCAGGTTTGATTCCCCAGGACCCACATAAAGCCAGATGCACAAAGTGGCACACGCATCTGGAGTTCATTTGTAGTGGCTGGAGGCCCTGGCATGCCCATTCTCTGTCTCTCTTTCTCTCTCTCTCTCTCTCTCTTTGCTTGCAATAAATAAATAAACTTGAAATCTATATGTATAATGTAAAATATTTCCAAATGGTTACACAGAGAACTAAGGTCAGACACTATGTAATGTACCGGGTGTCATGATAACTGTATTTAATCTAGCAATTTCTACAATTAAAATAATAAATAAATGCATTAATTTTAAAAGTAATCCGAACAAATTCAAAGTAAAAACAAAAATGATCCTTGCAGGTTTGGAATGGAGATGACAGAACTCATAGATTTCATTACACTTTTTGGGGGAGGGCGGGGGGTTCGAGGTAGGGTTTCACTGTCGTCCAGGCTGACCTAGAATTCACTGTATCGTCTCAGGGTGACCTTGAACTCACCTCACAGTGCTCCTCCTACCTCTGCCTCCTAAGTGCTGGGATTAAAGGTGTGCTCCACCACGCCCAGCTCTCCTTACACTTTTTAAATTATTTATTTATTTATTTGAGAGGGAGAGAGAGAATAGACACGCCAGGGCCATAAGCCACTGCAAACAAACTCCAGACGCATGTGCCGCCTTGTGCTTCTGGTTTACGTGGGTCCGGGGGAATCAAACCTGGGTCTTTAGGCTTTGTAGCCAAGTGCCTTAACCACTGAGCTCCCCAGTCCTCATTTCACTTTTATACGAACATGATGATTGACGTGAGAATGTGTACATATTCCTGTGTACTCATCAACATCTCCTAACCCTGTAAGGCAGGAAGTACCTTCATTCTCCACAGACAGAGGCAAGGAAACTAGTAAGCTAGACAGAGGGAAGTGGCATCCTACAAAGTGGGCATCCGGGCAGGTTGAATCTATCCCTTTCTGAATTTACTGCTGTACTAGATAGCTACCTCAAAGAAGCTTCCATGACACTATGTGGCTGATATAAGAGAATGTTGGAAGTTAAAAAAATCCAGGAAAACATGGGCTGGAGGGATGGCTCAGTGGTTAAGGCATTTGCCTGCAAAGCCAAAGGACCCAGGTTCGATTCCCCAGGACCCACATAAAGCTGTGTGTCTGAACTTCGGTTGCAGTGGCTAGAGGCCCTGGCACACCCATTCTCTCTCCACCACCCCCCCACTCTCAAATAAATAAATAAAAGTGTTTTTAAAAATTCAGGAAAACATAAGCCCATAGGAATGTAGAAAGCCAGTGTCGTCATCATGTGGCCCCACAGTTACAGTGGACTGACCAAAAAGCGCACGCATACACTTTACAGTGTGGCTGAAGCCTGGCCCTTAGCTGTGCTGGGCGGAAGAGTCTTCGCATGTGGAACAGCCAGAAGTGAATCCAGAGAGACAAGAGGCAGCGCCGGTGGATGTGATGGCGCACGCCGGTAGAGGTGGAGGCAGGAGGATCAGGAGTTCAAGGCCAGCCTGGGCTACACATTAAAGAAATGGGGGAGGGAGGGAATTACCATGGGATATTGTTTACAATTATGGAAGCTGTCAGTAATAAAATAAAAAGTAGATTCATGGTCCCCAGGGCTGCGTGCACTGGATATGGACATGAGAATGAGAAAATGGACAGGTATGGGGCTTATTGATTGTGGTGATGGCCAGGTAATCCAATTATAATAAAAGTCATTGCGTCATAAATTTTAAGTGGGTGAACTGTATGGTATATTTTATTACATTACAGCTGTGTTAAATAAAATAAAATAAAATAAAATAAAATAAAATAAAATAAAATAAAATAAAATAAAATAAAAAGGAGAGGAGAGAAGTCTTGGATGCCATCACCCTGGGTCAACAAGTGACAGAAGTTGATCTTTTTTTTTTTTATTTTTGGTTTTTCAAGGTAGGGTCTCACTCTAGCCCAGGCTGACCTGGAATTCACTGTGGAGTCTCAGGGTGGCCTCGAACTCACGGCAATCCTCCTACCTCTGCCTCCCGAGAGCTGGGATTAAAGGCGTGCGCCACCACCCCAGCTTTTGATCTTTACAACTTGAAGCCATCTCTTCTCACACCCTGCAAAGCTCAGGGACCATTGCAGAAGAGGCAGCAGAAGGAATGTAAGAGGCAAGGAAAGAGAAGTGCTTACAATACTGTCTTCCAGACACAAAGTGGCCCAGAGATTCATGACCTCACAGAGCGTGGCACTACCCACACAAGACCTCCATAATAACAGGAAGAAAAAACTGATGACATCAAAACAAAAGAGACCAGGGGCTGAAGAGATGGCTTGGTGGTTAAGCACTTGCCTGTGAAGCCTAAGGACCCCAGTTCGAGGCTGGATTCCCTGGGACCCACAATAGCCAGATGCACAAGGGGGCGCACGCGTCTGGAGTTCATTTGTAGTGGCTGGAAGCCCCGGCGCGCCCATTCTCTCCCTCTCTCTCTCTCTCTCCCCCCCTCTCTCTCTGTATCTGTCTGTCACTCTCAAATAAATAAATAAAAATAAAATAGAAGAGACTAGTTGGAAAGAATAGAAGGAGGGATTCAGTACAGGGGTGTTCAGGAGAGGGGGAGCAGGGTGGTGGGGGATTATGATCATGGATCATTTTCTCTGTGTATATGAGTTTCAGTAAAAATGGGCTTTTGTTTGTTTGTTCGTTTGTTTTGAAGTAGGGTCTCACTCTGGCTCAGGCTGACCTGGAATTCACTATGTAGTCTCAGGGTAGCCTCGAACTCATGGTGATTCTCCTACCTCTGCCTCCCGAGTGCTGGGAACGTAAGTGTGTGGAGCTCACTGCCCAGCAAGGCCTTGTGTGATGGGGGAAATGTTCCATGGCTGTATCACCCAACACAGGGGCATGTAGCTGAGACATGACATGCGGTTCAGGTGACCAAAGACCTGTTTTCAAGCAACTAATTTTGTTATTGTTCTTATTTATTACAGTCAGGGAGAGTGGGCAAGCGAGAGAGAGAATGGGCGCTCCAGGGCCTCCAGTCACTGCAAACGAACTCCAGATGCGTGCGCCCCCTTGTGCATCTGGCTAACGTGGGTCCTGGGGAATCGGACCGAGGTCCTTTGGCTTTTCAGGCAAGCTCCTTAACCACTAAGTCATCCCTCCAGCCTCACAGTAACTAATTTTTTAAAAAATATTTTTCATTTATTTATTTGAGAGAAAGAGGCAGAGAGAGAGAGAGCAGGGCGGGGGTGAGAATGGGCATGCCAGGGCCTCCAGCCAGTGCAAACGAACCTCAAATGCATGTGCCACCTTGTGCATCTGTCTTATGTGGGTCCTGGAGAATCAAGCCAGGATCCTTTGGCTTCACAGGCAAGTGCCTTAACTGCTAAGCCATCTCTCCAGCCCCACAGTAACTGATTTTAACTTAAGTAATTGTAAATATCAGATAGCAATGAAGTTCTACTGAATAATAATTCATTGAACCTATACTACCTGTTCAAACTAAAAAGAAGGCTAGTGGTAAAATAATGTTTGTCTTCATGGCATTCAGTGCCATGAAGCTAGAAATCAAATAAACCTGCCAGCAAGAAGAAGAAAATTGCAGGTGGTGAGTGTTAGGAAGGATAGCTACAAATTCTGTTGAGATCTGGGCTGGTCCGAATGGCTCATGGAAGATTCTGGAAGAAACAATGTTCAGGGTGAGATCTTTCCACGTTGTAACCGGAGTCCTTAGGCTGGTTGTCAACATGTTCACAGCCTGCAAGGTCATAGGAAGTCACATTAACGCCGCATGCCTTCATGCCGAGCCTAATGCGAATCTACAGAAATGGGGGCCAAGGGGACGAGATCGCCTCCTCGGGTGAAGTCGTTCTGGCTAAGAGCGGAGAAGGGGCTGAGAAAGGGTGAGTGGGTGCAGAGAGACGAATCAGTCCACCAGGGAGAGGCTCGGTGACCACAGGAGCTGTCCTGTCCACTTGTGGGAGACGTATGGCTCTGCCTTGTGAATAGTGTGGCCAAGCAGCACGAGGCCGAGAGGCAGCGAAAGGGCTCACGACCGCTCTTGCTCCAACTTCCCAGCAGCGTTCCCTTCCCAAGTAACTAACCCTTCGGATGCTGTCCTCTCATATGTAAAATCTACACTGGGAGAGCAGCTGGGAATTCAGCATAAAGTATATGGAAAATTATATATATAAATTTCCCCTAAGAAAAGACTCCTGGCCCTCTCTCAGGCTCACTCTCGGAACTTTTCCTGCAGAAATATGAGCTTCCCCCTGCCCCAGGAACCATTGCAGCAAAGGTAGTAGAAAAAATAGAAGAACCCAGGCTGGAGAGATGGCGTAGCGGTTAAGCGCTTGCCTGTGAAGCCTAGGGACCCTGGTTCGAGGCTCGGTTCCCCAGGTCCCACGTTAGCCAGATGCACAAGGGGGCGCACGCGTCTGGAGTTCGTTTGCAGAGGCTGGAAGCCCTGGCGCGCCCATTCTCTCTCTCTCCCTCTATCTGTCTTTCTCTCTGTGTCTGTCGCTCTCAAATAAATAAATTAAAAATTAAAAAAAAAAAAAATAGAAGAACCCACGGAAGGGGAGGGCCGCTTTGCAACGCTGCCTTCCAAGCAAGCTCCTTGAGCTAAGACATTTCCCCTGCCCCTGAAAGTGGCTGTGGCATTCGTGGCCTCTCAGCGGCTGAGGCTACCTGCATTAGACCTGCACAGTAGAAGAAAATAGGATGGTATCAACGTAGAAGAGAGGGACGGGGAGATGGCTCAGAGGTTAGAGGCACTTGTTTGCGAAAGGCCTGGCCGCCCACGATGATTCCCCAGCGCCCACGAAAGCCAGCTGCACAGAGTGGCACGTGCATCTAGAGGGCATTTTCAGTGGCAAGAGGCCCTCGTGTGCCCATTCTCTCTCTCTCTTTCTCTCTCTCTCTCTCTCTCTATCTCTTCCCTCTTCCCTCATCTCTATATGTATGAAGGTTGACAATACAAAGTTAAATAGATATGTATACATATTTTTATTGCCTGCGTAATTCTGTCCCACACATCTTGCTTAAACCCACTACCTTGCTTCATGTTTTCCAATTCAGTCATTCATTCATGGCCACTAGTATTTTTTTTCTTCTTCCATGGGAACTTTATTTATTTATTTATTTTAATTTTATTTACTTTTTTTTTCAAATTTTTATTAACAACTTCCACGATTATAAAAAATATTCCATGGTAATACCTTCCCTCTAACCCCCCACTTTCCCCTTTGAAACTCAGTCTCCATCATATCCCCTGCCCCTGTCCATCAGTCTCTCTTTTATTTTGTTTGTTTTTTTGTTTATTTTTATTTATTTATTTGAGAGTGACAGAGAGGAGGAGGAGAGAGTGAGAGAAAGAGAATGGTCACGCCAGGGCTTCCAGCCACTGCAAACAAACTCCAGACACGTGCGCCCCCTTGTGCATCTGGCTAACATGGGTCCTGTAGAATCCAGCCTCGAACCGGGGTCCTTAGGCTTCACAGGCAAGCGCTGAACCACTAAGCCATCTCTCCAGCCCTCTCTTTTATTTTGATGTCATCATCTTTTCTTCCTATTATGAGGGTCTTGTGTAGGTAGTGTCAGGCACTGTGAGGTCATGGATATCCAGGCCATTTTGTGTCTGGAGGAGCACGTTGTAAGGAGGAGTCCTGCCCTTCCTTTGGCTCTTATGTTCTTTCCACCACCTCTTCATGGGACCTTTTATAAAATAATTTTTAAATTTCTATTTATTTATTTGCAGACAGAGACAGAGAGAGAAGAGCGACAGACAGAGAGAGAATGGGCACGCCAGGGCCTGTAGCCACTGCAAACAGACTCCAGACGCATATGCCCCTTGTGCATCTGGCTTACATGGTTCCTGAGGAATCGAACCTGGGTCCTTTAACTTCGCAGGCAAATGCCTTAACCGCTAAGCCATCTCTCCAGCCCCCATAGGGCCTTAAGAACGAAAGATGTTGTTCTGTTGTTTTTCCATTCTACTTATGCTACTAGTTTCTCTGCGCCATCAGTGAATGATTAATAATTAATAACCTTAGTGCAATTTTGTTTTTGACAAGAAAGAGGTTAAAAAAAAAAAACAAAAAACCTTTATCTATCTATCCAGGGGGACACTGTTCCTCTCAGGATAAGCTTGAGTACATATCCTCACCAGCCCTCAAGAACACAGCGCCACTTGTGAGGCCAAGATTTTGTTCTGCCAACGAGCCATTTGGTATCCCTGGAGCCCTGACCTGCAGACAGAGAGAGATTCTAGATGCGAAAGCAGTTTCAAGGAGGAATGAGATATGGTTTTTGACATGTGCTGTTTTCATTCCCTTTGGCCTTGCTCCCGCTTTGGAACCTCACGGTTCCTGCACATTTCACCGTGGCTCCAAATTTCTTGTCCCTCAAGTGCTTCATCCCCTCTCCCTCCCGAAGAGCATTGTTTTATTGTCCAATGCCCATAAAAGGCTATCCAAGTGCAGGCAGGCTCCCATCCTCTGGAATTAGTCCATTTGTTTAAAAAAAAAATTAATTACCATTAGAAGTGGCTTCGCAACACCACGGGCTGCACTCTCAGGACATTGGGAAATCGAGCTGGAACGGAGAGAGGAGTCACTGCCCCGCCAGCTAGCTGTCATGGTGACGGAGAGTTCTGTGCAAGCTGCGGGGGGGGGGGGGGTCAAAAGCCATCAGCGCACTGAACAAGCAGCGGATCTGCAAGCTGCAAAGTCAACCAGCCTGGCAAGATGTGCCCACAGGCGCAACAGCGCCACCTAACTTATGGAGGTAATCAACTGCTCTCAGATTGGATGTGAGGGCCCACTCAGTGGGAGGGAATTCATACCTGGCTCTGAGAACCAAATCAAAAACCCTATGGCTTGGAAGGTCACAGACCCTGGAGGGAACCTCCCACTGTTCTTTGGCTAAATGGAAAGATTACGTCCATCAGAAAACCTTCTAAATATCTACGATTATCTCATTTATCAATGCTGCTTTTTATAGAGAGCAGTGACTACGGGGAGACTCAGGACCCGTGAGAATGACAAGAAAGTCAGATGAGGTGACACACACCTTTGATCCCAGCACTTGGGAGGCTGAGTTAGGAGGATCACCATGAGTTTGAGACCCTATCTGGAAAAATAACTTAAAAAAAAAAAAGTCTAGAGAGATGACTCAGCCGTTAAGGTGCTTGCCTGCAAAGCCTAAAGACCTGGGTTTGAATCCCCAATACCCAGATGCACAAAGTGGCGCGTGCGTCTGGAGGGCATTTGCAACAGATGGAGGCCCCGGAATGTCCATTCTCTCTGCTTGCAAATAAATACACTGGACAAGAGTCGTCTCTATCATGTCCACCAGGGCCCAGGAAACAGTGCAAGGGTAGTGGCGGCCTAAACGTGAATGCTGCTTTCACAGAGAGCCAGAGAACCTTCTCTGTGGAGACAGCGGTGACACGGGAGATTCAAAACTCATCAGAGCGGGAAAGCAGAGGCGATTCAGAGCTAGGCACTGAAGGAGACGTCCCGCATGCCCTCCAGGGCTCAGGGAACCCTGACGAAGAGAGAGCGGGAAGGATGGAAGAGTCACGGGGTGGAAAGACAGTTCTGAGGCACTGTCCTCCCCACAGAAGTCAACTGGTGCATTCATGACCCCACAGAGATTAATGATGACTCCACTGAGAAAGGGTCTCAGTGGGACGGGGATGAAAGGGGGGGGGGCAAAGAGGCTAACCTGATGGGAATATGACCACTTTACAGTGTGTTCATTTATTAAAGTTCCCCACACCACGAGGGTTTTTATTTATTTGCAACAGGGGAGAGAGAGAGATAGAAGAGAGACAGAGAGAGAATGGGCATGTCAGGGCCTCCGGCCACTGCAAACGAACTCCAGATGCATGTGCCCCCTTGTGCATCTGGCTCACGTGGGTCCTAGGGAATCGAACCTGGGTCCTTTGGCTTCACAGGCAAATGCCTTAACCACTAAGCCATTTGTCCAGCCCCCATGAGTTTTTATAAAAGAAAGAAATGCCTTCCACCACCTCACTTAATCTTCCACGATGCTACATTATTACTCTTCCCATTTTATAGGTGAGAAAACGAGTGGCCGTGGGGGAAGTGACTAGTCCAAGTTCGTGCTGTGAGTATCAAGCAGAGTCAGGAGCCGAAGCCAGAGCTTTTATTATGAAGCACCACCACACTGTGAGTAACAAGAAGAGTCAGGAGCCCAAGCGGGAGCTTTTATTATGAAACACCACCACACTGTGTGTAACAGAGTCAGGAGTGGAAGCCAGGGCTTTTATTATGACACACCACCACACTGTAACAGAGTCAGGAGTGGAAGCCAGAGCTTTTATTATGGCACACCACCACACTGTAACAAAGAGTCAGGAGTAGAAGCCAGAGCTTTTATTATGGCACACCACCACACTGTGAGTAACAGAGTCAGGAGTGGAAGCAGGAGCTTTTATTATGAAGCACCACCACCCTGTGAGTAACAAGCAGACTCAGGAGCTGAAGCCAGAGCTTTTATTATGAAGCACCACCACACTGAACTGTCCTTGGGTTCACTTGCACATTCACTGTGGGCACCAATGGGCAGTTTTTAATATCAACAGGGCACAGCACCCCATTGTGTGTTGCTCTCCATTCTTTGACTCTGCCTCCCTTAAGACACACTTTTCTTGTGAGGGCATCTCTTTTCCAGCTCTGTGTCCCATTTCCAAGAGTCCTGTGTACTTTTAAGTGATATCTAGGTCGCCCTGTTAATGATGGTGGCCTTCTGACACACACATTCTCTGCCTCTACAGACCCGACTCTCTGCGCGTGAAGATGTGGCACGAACATGTTTCTCCCAGAGTTCTAAATAAGAGGAAATGGGAGGCCACCCAAATACCCCATGAGAGAGCAAGGGTGAGGCCATGAGAAACTCTCACAACCCTCCAAGGCGCAGGAAACGGGTGATGTGAAAGAAGTGTAAGAGCCAAAGGATGGGGAAGTGTGTGTTGTAGTTTGAATGTGTGTCCCCCATAGACTCAGGTGTTAAAATTAAATTTGTAACTTGGACCTCCAGCCTCTTGGCTGGAGGAGGTGACCCTGGGGGCAGGGACAGGTGGATCCTGGAGTCCAGCCGTAAGGTGTCACTAGGGTGGATCTGAATTCCAGCCCACAGGTGTAAGAGACGTTTGAGTTCTGGGAGTCCTGCTTGCCGCAGGTTTGTGTTTGCTGCTTGATGCTTTTTGGTGTTTCTGCCTGGTGGGAGTTTTTTTTCTGGCTGCTGGGATGTATGGAAAACAGCTTTTTCAGCCATTGATGGAACTTTCCCCTGGATCTGTAAGCCTGAAACAAGCTCCTTCCTCCCTTAAGCTGTGACTGGTTGGATGTTCATCCCAGCAGCATGCAGCTCTCTGCAACAGATTGCTTTGTTTGTGACACTGCTTCCAGACATAATGTGCAGCTGCATTCATGACCTCACGGTCGGCACCATTTCCTGGAAATCAACATGTCACATGCATGATAGGGGAGGGCAAAAAAAAAAAAAAAAATGACATCAAAATTGAAAAGGGCAGGGCTGAAGAGATAGCTTAGCAGTTAAGGCGTTTGCCTGCAAAGCTAACAGACCTCTGTTCAATTCCCCAGGACCCACATAAGCTAGATGCTCTGTGTGTGTGTGTGTGTGTGTGTGTGTGTGTGTGTGTGTCTTTCTCTCTCTTGCTCTCTCAAATAAATAAGTTCTTTTTTCAATGTAGGGTCTCACTGTAGCCCAGGCTGACCTGGAATTCACTATGGAGTCTCAGGGTGGTCTCGAACTCACGGCGATCCTCCTACCTCTGCCTCCCGAGTGCTGGGGTTAAAGGCATGTGCCACCAGGCCTGGCTTCACAGATGCATTTGTGAGCTGGGAGAATATATACCAAGATAAGTGACAGAACTCTCAGTGTTTTCCTTTCATTTTTGCTTGCCTGTATTTTTATTGTTTTCTTCCCCCAAGTGATTATGAATAATATGTGAAGCCAAAAAAAAAAAAAAAAAAAAACTGTACAAGAATTTTTTTTTTCCTCTGGTCCAAAGAAACAATTCCATTCTATTATCCGTGACTGCAAACCTTTCTAAAACTTGAGAGTCTCTCCTTAAAAACAAGTGTATTAAACCCAAGGGTGACCTGTGTCAGGGAAAAGCTACAGTTCGGAACCACCAAGAGTGGAGACCAGAGAGGCGCAGGCAGAGCTGTGATTACACATGGTATCTCCAGTCAGATGCCAGAGGAGTCCACGATGCCAGTGAACAGGCATCACACTGGGTGCAGAAAAACGCAGAAGGAGAGCTGGAAGTTCATCTAACAGCTGTAATCTGTCTCCTCCTTACCCACACTAAGAACTCCATTGGCCAGACACTTGAGATGATATCTCTGGGGAAATTAACAGGAAGAGACTCAAAACTTGAGGACGCAAGGCTCCCTATAGTAGAGATCAAGGCTCAGTTCTGAACTCACAGATATTAACTGAAAGTAGACACAGAAAACAGCTCAGCTCCATGGCTTTCTCAACTCCTTTGAACACTCCATGTGAAAGACGGGCGAGAGAAGACTCTTCTCTGGAATGAATACTGCTGAACAGAATTCTCCTTACTGATATGTGGGGATCTGTAATCAAAGAGGTTTCCTGGTACAGTGGTCCAAACGCAAAGCCCATCATTCAACAAACTTTACCCAAGTCTGCATGGCTTCTAGTTCTGTCCCCCACTCCCAAGGCAGGAACAACCACAGAGCCACAGTTTCCAGTCAGCCTTGTTGGGGGGGGGGGGTCATCACAGTACCACTGATGAGAATACCTTATCAACAACCCCTGGGGCATGGTAGTTTGAATGTGTGTCCCCCATAGACTCAGGTTGTTTTATTAAAGCTTGTAATTTGGCTCTCCAGCCTGCCTGGCTGGAGGAGGCATCAGTGGGTCCAGATCCTGGGTTCCAGACCTAAGGTATGTTTGGGGTTGAATCTGATTTCCAGACCAAAGGTGTGCAGAGTCTGAGCTCTGTCTGGTAGGGTCCCTGCTGTTTGCTGCCTGTGCTTGCTGCTTTTGGCTTTTGGGGTTTTGTTTGTTTGTTTTGTTGGTTGGTTGGTTTTTGGAGGTAGGCTCTCGCTCTAGCTCAGGCTGACCTGGAATTCCCTTTGTAGTCTCAGGGTGGCCTCAAACTCATGGCAATCCTCCCGCCTCTGCCTCCTGAGTGCTGGGATTAAATATTTTTGCTATTTGCTGGTTTGGTTGTTTCCGCATGGATGTATGGAAGCAGTCCCTTCCACCATTGACGGAACTTCCCCCTGGATCTATAAGCTTGAAATAAACAAACCCCTTCCTCCCATGAACTGTGTGTGGTTTGGATGTTCATCCCAGCCACATGGAACTGACTGCAGCAGTGTGTTTTCACACTAGAAGTGGTCGCATGTAGGTAAACATTAAGGAAGCTAGGGTGAAGCCTGATGATGCAGAAAAAGGTAAGTTTTAATCCAAGCGTCAGTGCTGGAGAGATGGCTTAGTGGTTAAGGTGCTGGCCTGTGAAGCCTATGGACCCACATTCGATTCCTCAGGACCCACGTAAACCAGATGCACAAGATGGTGCATGCATCTGGAATTTGCAATGGCTGGAGGCTCTGGCACACCTATTCTCCCCCCACCTCCCTCTCTCACCTGCCTTGCTGTGGTTTCATTCAGGTGTCCCCCATAAACTTTGGTGTTCGGAATGCTGTATCGCCAGCTGATGGCAATTTGGGAATTAAACCTTCCTGGAGGCAGTGTATTGTTGGGGGACAGGCTTATGGGTGTTACAGCCAGTTTCCTCTTACCAGAGGTTGGCACACTCTCCTGCTGCTGTTGCCCACCTGATGTTGACCAGGGGGTGGTGTCCACCCTCTGCTCAGGCCATCGTTTTCCCCTGCCTTCATGGAGCTCCCCCTCAGGTCTGTAAGCCAAAATAAACCTTTTTTCCCCACAAGCTACTCTTTCCAGCAATGCGAACCTGACTGCAACATGCCTCTTTCTCTCTCTCTCTCTCTCTCTCTGTGTGTGTGTGTGTGTGTGTGTGTGTGTCTCAAATAAATGAATAATCCAAGTGTTAGGTAGAAGGTGGTCATGAGATGCAGGACCTAGGGAAGGGAGTGTTAGAAGGCAGCCTGTTTGTGCAATCTCCCAAGTTATTATAAAACCCTGGAGCCAGCTTTCATGACAAGACCTCAGTTTTGAAAATAACAAAATGCCTTAGCTGACAGTCAGCCATGAGACGAGTCATGTGATCTTGAACAATCTGAAGAAAAAAAAGAACAAGGAGTAGGAAATTAGGTAACCCAGAAAATTACAGCTATACCTTGGAAGCTGTATCTCCTGGTGGTCAGGGTCAGATTGTCCCTTTGTGGCTAAAAGTCCTCAAGGCTGTAGATGGGTCATGCCATTCTGTCAGAAGCTAAGGCACCAGGGCATTTTCCCATATACATACCCTAGCCTATGGTCTATGTCGTCCAAAATCCTGGGCTTCTGGCCTAGAAGCTTCTCCTTCTAGGTGACCAGCTGTCAGGATGCTGGACGGACCTACGCAGCTTGCTGGGGAGAAAAAGTCATGAACATTCAGAGGATCCTGAAAGCATTACAGCTAGTGAGCCAGGCCATATGGACCACCTGGTACAGCAGTGGCATGTCTGTTATGGGGGAAACCAACTGCTCTCTGACTAGACTTGAGGCCCGCTCCACAGGAGGGAATTCCTGCCTGGTACTGGAAACCTAAAGGTCTGGAAAGCCTATGGCTGGGGAGGTCATAAGCACTGGGGAAACTCCTACTGCTGTCTGGTTAAAGATATATTACTGTGCCCACCAGACTATCCTCTTAAATACTTATGCTTTTGCCCATATATTAATGCCACTTTATTTTATTTTAATTAATTAATTTGGAAAGAAAAAGAGAGAAGAAGCTGAAGTGGTGGCGCACACCTTTAATCCCAGCACTCGGGAGGCAGAAGTAGGAGGATCACTGTGAGTTCAAGGCCACCCTGAGACTCCATATTAAGTTCCAGGTCAGCCTGGGCTACAGTGAAACTCAACCTTGTAAAACCAAACAAAAGAGAGAGAGAGAGAGAGAGAGAGAATAGGCACGCCAGGGCCTCTAGCCCCTGCAAATGAACTCCAGATGTATGTACCACCATGTGCGCCTGGCTTACGTGGGTTCTGGGGAATTGAACCTGGGCTCTTAGGCTTCGCAGGTAAATATCTTAACCAGTAAGCCATCTTTCCATCCCTAGGGCTACTCTCATTCTGGGTCAGAGAAGCTTCTCTGTTCAGAGCAGCTGAGGACTCAAAGCTCACTGGGAAAGTACTGAGGAGGGACAGTGGAGTGTTTAGCACTGAGTGAGACATCTCTGTCACACCCTCCAAGGCTCAGAGACCACTGTGAAAGAGGTGGCGGGAAGCACGTGAGGGAAGGAGTGCTCACTATCCTGTGTTCCTGACACAAGATGGCCTTGGTAGTCATGGCCTCACTGTGGCTGATGGTGCCTACAAAGACCTGCATGATAAGAGGGGGAAACGATGACCTCAAGGGAGAAGAGAGACTAGTTGAAAAGAAGGGATTCAGCGGAGGTGGAGAGTTAGGAGAGGGGAAAAGGAAGGTGGTAGAAGGAGATTATGATCATGTTATATTGTTTATAGTTATGGAAGGTGTCAAGTTTTTAAAGTTTAAAAACCTCAAAAAGAAAAAAAAGACTCCTGGGCTTCATTGTGTTGTGGCTTTGAGACCCCCTTTGTGGGCTTTTCTAGAAGATTACGGGAAGAAATACACTAGGAGGGACATCTGATCCACCATGAGACCACCATGGGAAAAAGGGGCCACTTTACCCTAGCCTTACGAACACAAAAATCCACAAGACAGGGCTGGAGAGACGGCTTAGCAGTTGCTTGCCTGTGAAGCCTAACAACCCATGTTCAACTCTCCAGATCCCACGTTAGCCAGACACACAAAGGCGAGGCAAGCGCAAGGCTTCACATGCCCACTAGGTGGCGCAAGCGTCTGGAGTTCAACTTCAGTGGCTGAGGGCCTGGCACACCTTTTCTCTCTCCCTCTGCCTCTCTTTCACACTCTCTTAAAAAAAAAATCCACAAGGCAGAACCCACTAAATGTCCATGGCCACTTCTACTTTAAGATACCCCACTGTGGTCTGTTTTTGGAGTATATCCAACACTTTGCTTTGCTCTGACCTGTATGAACTTGTTTCCTTTTTTAAGTGTGTGTGTGTGTATGTGTGTGTGTATGTGTGTGTGTGTGGTGCATGTGTATATGTATCTATGTGCAGGGTGCACACATGTACCATGCATGATTAAGGCGTTTGCCTGCAAGGCCTACGGACCCAGGTTCGATTCCCCAGTACCCAAGCAAGCCAGATGCACAAGGTGGTGCACACGTCTGGAATTCGTTTGCAGTGGCTGGAGGCCCTGGTGCACCCATTCTCTCCATATGTATCTAACTGCCCCTTTTTCTCTCTTTCTCAAATAAATAAAATATTTTTAAAAAAATACTTCCAGAAACAAATAATTTTTTTTCTCTTAGTAGAATCTTTTACTTTACAACCGAGGCAGCATTACCCTATCCTAGCAGATTCAGACCTTCCCTCCTCTATAATGCCATTAGTTATTTAAAACAAACACAGCCGGGCATGGTGGCACACGCCTTTAAACCCAGCACTCGGGAGGCAGAGGTAGCAGGATCGCCGTGAGTTCGAGGCCACCCTGAAACTACACAGAGAATTGCAGGTCAGCCTAGGCTACAGCAAGACCCTACCTCAGAAAACCAAAAATAAATAAATAAATAAATACAATAAAACCAGCACAGTCAAGTTAAATTTCATTCTCTGTGCAAACTTTGAAATATGAAACTTGGGATTTTGCTCAGCAATAAGGATTGACCGGGTTGGTACAGGCTATAGAACAATCTCAGCCTGTCTGTGCAAATAAGGTTTTACCAGCACCTGGTCAAGCCTCCCGACATGTGCATTGTCTGGGTGTGGCCTTTGGTGGGTATTTTGGGTTTTTTTTTGGGGGGGGGGGCAGGTTTTTCAAGGTAGGGTCTCACTCTAGCCCAGGTTGACCTGGAATTCACTATGTAGTCTCAGGGTGGCCTTGAACTCACGGTGATCCTCCTACCTCTGCCTCCTGAGTGCTGGGATTAAAGGCGTGCTATGTCTGCCCTTAGTCTTGAGTAACTGGGTTGAGTAGTTGAGACAGACCCTCTGATCAGAAACACACAAATAATTATCCCCTAGGCCTTCTCAGAAAACAACTTGCTGGCTTGCTCTAAAAAAAAGCAAAATGTCGGGCTGGAGAGATGGCTTAGCAGTTAAGCACTTGCCTGTGAAGCCTAAGGACCCTGGTTCGAGACTCAGTTTCCCAGGACCCACCTTAGCCAGATGCACAAGGGGCGCACTCACCTGGAGTTCATTTGCAGTGGCTGGAGGCCCTGGCACACCCATTCTCTCTCTATCTGCCTCTTTCTCTCTCTGTCTGTCACTCTCAAATAAATAAATTAAAATAAACAAAAAAAATTTTTTAAACACAAAATGTGAGCTGCAGAGATGGTTTAGTGGTTAAGGCACTTACCGGCGAAGCCGATAAGGACCCAGGTTTGATCCCCCAGAACCCATGTAAGCCAGATGTACATGGTGGCACATGCATCTGGGCGTTTGCAGTGGCCAGAGGCCTTGGCGCGTCCTCCTTCTCTCATAAATAAATGAATAAATGAAAAAAAAGCTACAATATACTTCTGAAATATGTTTTAGTTATTACATCTGCTTTTCTAATTCCCATATCTTAAGATTTCACATAGTCTTTAGTATTTCAGAAAGAGATTTATGTCTTCATGTTTTATTGAGCAAGTTTGCCGAGAGGCATTTGGAGGTCTGTGCAGTTACACTGCCAAGCTAGTGTCTAAGTCAGTACCAGCCAGAGGAATAGAATATAAAGGTCTAAATGTGTCATTTTAAATTATCTTTGTATTAATAAAGGTAAAATAAACAGGTAGGAAAAAAAGAATCCTTAGCTTTCCAGTGTCTCATTTGTTGTATGTGTGGTGTATGTATACATATATCTTTAGTGTGTGTACGTGTGTGTGCAGATGCATGCAGCACCCTGTGAGAACATGTATGAAGGCCAGAGTGGAATATCATACGCCCTCCTCTATCCCTATTCCTCTGTGACTCCTGGAGATGGAATCTCTCACTGCACCCAGAGCTATCATGTGCATGGCAAACTGGCTTCCAGCAAACCCCAACACTTTTTCTGCACCCCCCCCAGGATTGGGGTGATAGGACACTTCTGGTTTCTTATGTGGGTGCCAAAGACTGAACGCAGATCTTCATGTCTATGTGACAAGCACTCTTACCCCACCAAGCCATCTGCCCGGCACCTCATTGTTTTTTGGTTTTTTGGGGTTTTTTTCGTTTTTCAAGGTAGGGTCTCACTCTAGCCCAGGCTGACCTGGAATTAACTCTGTAGTCTCAGTGTGGCCTCGAACTCACAGCGATCCTCCTACCTCTGCCTCCCGAGTGCTAGGATTAAAGGCAGGCGCCACCACACCCGGCTCCAGCACCTCATTCTTAATATAAACTGGCAACCTAGGATCACCAAACCTCTGAGAATGCATCAAAAGTGAAAAGAGGGGTCGGGAGAGATGGCTTAGTGGTTAAGGTGCTTGCCTGTGAAGCCTAACGACCCAGGCTCGATTCCCCAGGATCCCACATAAGCCAGATGCACATGGTTGTGAACGTATCTGGGGTTCATTTGCAGCTGGAGGCCCTAGAGCACCCATTCTCTCTGTCTTTTCTCTCTGTGCTTGCAAATAAATCAATAAAATATTTTTGAACTTTTTTTAAAATGAAAAGAAAGGGGCTAGAGAGATGGCTTAGCAGTTAAGGCACTTGCCTACAAAGCCAAAGGATTTAGGTTCAATTCCTCAGGATCCAAGTAAGCCAGATGCACAAGATAGCACATGTGTCTGGAGTTTGTTTGCAGTGGCTGGATGCCCTGGTGTGCCCATTCTCTCGCTGTTTCCTTCATTCTCCCTCTTTCGGCCTTTGTCTCTCTCGAATAAATAAATAAATACTTATAAAAAATGAAAAGAAAGCATCTAAAATAAAAGCAACTCAGAAAAAAAATCAAGATAATGGGGGGGAGACTTTTTAAAATGCCCATTATCTATTTAAAAGAGACTTCAATGGAGACATAATATGGCAGCAGACAGGGAATTAATAGCTAGAATATATAAAGAATTGCAGGGCTAGAGAGATAGCTTAGCAATTAAGGCACTTGCCTGCAAAGCCAAAGGACCCAGGTTTGATTCCCCAGGACCCATGTAAGACAGCTGCACAAAGTGGTGCATGCATCTGGAGTTAGTTTGTAGTGGCTGATGGCCCTGGTGCACCCATTCTCTCTCTCTCTCTCTCTCTCTCTCTCTCTCTCTCTCTTTCTCTCTCCCCCCCCCCACCTCTCAAATAAAAAAATAAAAAGAAAGAAAGAAAGAAGCAGAATGGCTGGGTATGGTGGCTTACCTTTAATCCCAGCACTTGAGAAACTGAGGCAGGAGGACTGCTGTGAGTTCGAGGCCAGCCCAACTCTACATAGTGAATTCCAGGTGACCCTGGACTAGATCGAGACCCTACCTCGAAGAAAAAGAAAGAAAGAAAAAACAAAACAGGAAAAGGAGCAGAATGGATAATATCTAATTTATGCTTCCACTGGAAATTTCCAGTATTCTAATGCTGCTTATTAAACTCATCTAAGCACACGGCATCCTGTGCAGAACTTGGCAAAGGAAGTGGAGGCTTTTCTTTCAGTGTAAAAGTGGCTGATGCTCTTCCACAAACAAATCTGGTAGGAAGAACATAAATGACAGACACAGTGATGCTTTTGAACTGGGAACAACTTCAGAGGGGCTGCTGAGAAAGTCAGAATTTGAAACCTATTAAACCAATAATAAGCATTCCTTTCAAAGAAGCGCCCCAGTTCAAACCAGGATAGGCAAAAGATTATATGGAAATAAGTGCTTACATAAATAAGTGATTGAAAGGGTTCCTCCCCCGCCCCCCACCCTTAAGAAAATGTGAGCCTGGCTGTCCTACTACTGAGCACCGCTCAGCAGCTCAGCTAAGTCTCTGGGGTGTAGGAAAGGCCCGAGGTCTCTCAGGCAGCCTACTAACATATTCCAATCACTACGAGTATCTTCAATACAGGCAGAAATCTCTCCTTGGCAGAAAGGCACTGTTTTCTGAAGGGTAAGATTAATGCCGTTTGGTTAAGCAGGAGAGAATAGTTCTGCAAAATAACTCAAGCCCTCACAGGGCAATTTGGATGATTGGCGACCTCATAAATAAATGCAGTCACGTCAATATTCACCTGGCAGGCCATCAGAAAGCCAAGCGTGAGCTGATCTTGTTAGAACACTTGGCTTCTGCTATCAGACTTTATGCAAACAGGAACACATTAATTGGCTAATTAGTAATCTTTTAAGGATGGAAGAGCCAATTCATGGTTTTGTGTTGTGTTGTTTTTTGCGATTTCAAGGTAGGGTCTCACTCTAGCTCAGGCTGACCTGGAAATCACTCTGTAGTCTCAGGGTGGCCTTGAACTCATGGCAATCCTCTTACCTCTGCCTCCCCAGTGCTGGGATTAAAGATGTGCACCACCATGCCAAGCTCTGTTTTTTTTTTGTTTTTTTTTTTTTAATTTTTTTTTTGTTCATTTTTTATTTATTTATTTGAGAGTGACAGACATAGAGAGAAAGACAGATGGAGAGACAGAGAGAGAATGGGAGCGCCAGGGCTTCCAGCCACTGCAAACGAACTCCAGACACGTGCGCCCCCTTGTGCATCTGGCTAACGTGGGACCTGGGGAACCGAGCCTCGAACCAGGGTCCTTAGGCTTCACAGGCAAGCGCTTAACCGCTAAGCCATCTCTCCAGCCCCAGGCTCTGTTTTTTGTTGTTGTTATTTGTTTGTTTGTTTGTTTTGTTTAGAGGTGAAGGGTTTTTTTTGTAATTTTAGTTATTTATTTGCAAGCAGAGATATATGGAAAGAGATAGAATAGAGACAGGTAGAGAGAGAATGTGTGTGCCAGAGCCTCCAGCCACTGAAAACAAACTCTAGATGCATGTGCCCCTTGTGCATCTGGCTTATGTGGGTCCTGGGGAATCAAACTTGGGTCCTTAGGCTTCACAGACAAGCGCTTAACCACTAAGCCATCTCTCCAGCCCATAATTCCACATTTTATCCTACCATAATAAATGATTCTAGTGAATTACTTGTTAACAAGCACAATAGTCAGAAGCCACTAAGAATCTTCTCTCATAATAATCTGGGACCAGTAGTCAGTATTTATTTATTTCCTATATTCTTCAGGGTGCTAATCCAGGTCCACAGTTTTAGTTGTCCTGGAAATATACAGTTCTTTTTTTTTATTGACAACTTCCATAATTGTAAAAAATATCCCATGGTAATTCCCTCCCAACCCCACTTTCCCCTCTGAAACATCACTCTCTATCACATTGCCTCCCCATCTCCATCAGTCTCTCTTTTATTTTGATGTCATGATCTTTTCCTTCTATTATGATGGTCTTGTGTAGGTAGTGTCAGGCATTGTGAGGTCATGGATATCCAGGCCATTTTGTGTCTGGAGGAGCACGTTGTAAGGAGTCCTACCCTTCCTTTGGCTCTTACATTCTTTCCACCACCTCTTCCTCAATGGACCCTGAGCCTTGGAAGGTGTGATAGAGATATACTTCAGTACTGAGCACTCCTCTGTCACTTCTTCCCAGCACCATGATGACTTCTGAGTCGTCCCAAGGTCACTGCCATCTGAAAAGAGAAGATTCTCTACCAAAAGTGAGAGTTGCATCAATATAAGGTTATGAACATTAAGAGAAGTGCTTACTGGACAGTTTGATGAGCATAGTAGCATTTAGCCAGACAGCAGCAGGCATTATATCCCTAGGGCTCATGACTACCCCTGTTTTAAGTTTCCAGTATCAGAGATGTATTCCCTCCCATGGAGTGGGCCTCCAATCCAATTAGAGGGCAGTTGGTTTCCCCCATGACAGACATGCCACTATTACACCCGTTGGCTCATTTGGCCTGGGTGGATAAATATAAGGCTTGCAGTATCCACTGTTGAGTATCTTCACTGGTGATTTCTCTCTCCCATTGAACTGCAATGCAGAATGGCATCTTCCAGCTTTCTGTCAACTGGTCTACATGGAGGAGGTTTTCAGCTCAGCTCCATTAGGATTTCTCAGTGACCTTGCAACCCAAGTATGTGGAGTCTTCAGCAAAACGGTCTTACCATCTATTCCTGGTGGGAAAGCAAGGGCCTCGGCAATGGCCTGTAATGTTTGAGGGGCATGAGGGACCTCCTGGTCAACAACTCACTGGACAGGATCCCATCCCTGGTACTGAAAATTTTCTAGTAACAATCTATGGCTCCTGAGTGTTCCATTTCCCAAAAAGTAGGCTTCAGCGAGATATGGTGGCACTCGCCTTTAATCCCAGCACTCGGGAGGCAGAGGTAGGAGGATCACCATGAGTTCGAGGCCACCCTGAGACTCCATAGTGAATTCCAGGTCAGCCTCGGCCAGAGTGAGACCCTGCCTCGAAAACAAAAGAAAGTAGGCTTATACATCGTACTTTTAGTTGTTCATTAAATAAATATACATACCAAAGCCAAGGTGGTGACACATGCCTATAATTCCAACACTTTGTAGGTGAAGGAAAGGTGGGAGGAGCAGAAGTTCAAGCTCAGCCTTGGCTCCATACTGAGTTTGAGGCCAGCCTGGGCTGTATGAGACCCTGCCTTGAAAAAAAGCAGGGAAAAAAAATACATTATTTGCCTCCCACTAAAACTGACCTCTTAGTCTCTTGCAGGTCTTTACAGTAGGTTGTTGAATTGAGTTTTTGTGGATATCTCAGTCAAATTTTTTTT
Organism: Jaculus jaculus; assembly: GCF_020740685.1. Taxonomy (NCBI): domain Eukaryota; kingdom Metazoa; phylum Chordata; class Mammalia; order Rodentia; family Dipodidae; genus Jaculus; species Jaculus jaculus. The sequence continues at coordinate 4,493,852 of NC_059121.1, forward strand.
GTTCATTATTTATTTATTTATTTGAGAGCAACAGACACAGAGAGAAAGGCAGTTAGAGAGAGAAAGAGAATGGGCGCGCCAGGGCCTCCAGCCACTGCAAACGAACTCCAGATGCGTGCGCCCCCTTGTGTATCCGACTAACGTGGGACCTGGGGAACCGAGCCTCGAACCGGGGTCCTTAGGCTTCACAGGCAAGCGCTTAACTGCTAAGCCATCTCTCCAGTGCCCCACCCTTTTTTTGAGGTAGGGTCTCACTGTCACCAAGGCTTGGCCTCTGGTCCACAGGGATCCTCCTACTCTCTCTCCAAGTGCTGGGATTAAAGGCATGCACCACCACTCTTGGCCCAGTCAAATTCTTGAGACAAGGCTACAGACATGGCTTGGTGGTTAAGGCGCTTGCCTGCAAAGCCTAAGGACCCATGTTTGACTCTCCAGATCCCATGTGAGCCAGACGCACAAGGTGATGCAAGCGCAAGGTCTCACATGCACACAGGGTGGCGCACATGTCTGGAGTTCAATTGCAGCAGCTGGAGGCCCTGGCATGCAACTCTCTCTCTCTCTTTCTCATTCTGTCATAAAAAAAACTCTTGAGATAACACCTCAGGCTTCAAGTAGAGAGGCTTGTATTTCTCTCAGGTCAGCACTGGCACAAAGGCTACAGTTTCTGGTTTCTCAATAAGAAAGTATGTTATTTTACATACTGTAAATGTAATTTGAATCAGTTGTTGAGAAATGAGTCTTAATAAAACTTTAGGATCCATCTTTCTTCCAAATATATACATATATATACATATGGTGTGTATATATATATATATATATATATATATATATATATATATATATATATGGATAGAGACTGGTTAAGGCCCTTTCCTGTAAAACCTAATGACCCAGGTTCGATTCCCCAGTACCCATGTAGGCCAGATACACAAGGTGGCACATGTACCTGGAGTTCATTTGCAGTAGCTGGAGGCCCTAGTACACCCATTTTCTCTCTCTATCTACTTCTCCCTCTCTTTCCCTCTTTCTCTCTCAAATAAATAATTTAAAAAAAAAAAAACACCACCACCTCCCTAGAAAAATTCATTAACCTACATCTTTACATTTCCTCCAAGTAAAATCTCCAGAGTGTTGCCCGCTAGCATCCTTCCTTTGCTAAGCCTCTAAGAGATGGAATGCTCGAGAATCAGGCCTCAGCATTCTTATCCTTTCTATTTCCATTCTGGCTGTAGATGAGCTCATCCACTCCCATAAATATCTTCATACTGACAACTTCCAAATTTATATCCCCAGCCTTGCTCCAAAACCAAATATCCAACCACATACTTAGAATTCTCCTGGGCATACCAAACGTGGACGCCAAAGATTTCCTCGTTATCGGCTAATTATATTACCATCTGCCTATATTACTCAAGCCAGAACGTTTGGATGCCAGGCATGGTAACATACGCCTGTGATCCCTGCATTTCAGCGGTAGAAACAGAAGGGTTGTGAGTTCAAGGTCATATATATAGTGATTTTTTTTAATTTTTATTTATTTATTAGAGAGAGAGAGAGAGCATGGGTGCGCCAGGGCCCCTAGCCACTGCAAATGAACTCCAGATGCATGTGTCACCTTGTGCATCTGGCTTACGTATCTACTGGGGAATTGAACCTGGGTTCTTAGGCTTTGCAGGCAAAGCCATCTCTCCAGTCCCTTTTAAAAAATTTCTGAATTATTTTTATTTGTTTATTAGAGAGAGGGAGATAGAGAGAGTGAATTTGAGGCCAGTCTGGACTACATCAGATATGAGACCCTGCCTCAAAAACATAAACAAATAGCTAGGCGTGGTGTCTCACGCCTTTAATCCTAGCATTTGGGAGGCAGAGATAGGAGGATTGCCATGAGTTCAAGGCCACCCTGAGACTACATAGTGAGTTCCAGGTCAGCCTGGACTAGAGTGAGACCCTTCCTTGAAAAAACAACAACAAAAAAAAAAAAACCATAAATAAATGAACAGAGCTGGTGATAGGCCTCAGTGGGTTAGGCGCTGGCCATGCAGGTATGAGGCGCTGAGTTTGGCTCTCCAGCACTCACGCAAAATCCGGGGGATAATGGCATGCTCGTTTATCTCAGCACCGAGGAAAGGGAGACAGCAGCATCCCAAAGGCCTGCCAGCTGGCTAGTGTGGCAGCATCAGTGAGCTCTAGGTTCAGTAGCAGACCCTGTCTCAAAAGCTAAGACGGGGGCTGGAGAGATGGCTTAGCAGTTAAGTGCTTGCCTGTGAAGACTAAGGACCCACGTTAGCCAGATGCACAAGGGAGCGCATGCATCTGGAATTTGTTTGCAGTGGCTGGAGGCCCTGATGCGCCCATTCTCTCTCCCTCTCCCTCTCCTTCTCCTTCTCCCTCTTTCTCTCTCTCTCTCTCTCTCTCTCTGCCTTTCTCTCTGTGTCTGTCACTCTCAAATAAATAAATAAATAAACATGGTAGGCTGGAGAGTTTGCTCAGTGGTTAAGGCGCTGGCCTGCAAAGCCCGGCGACCTCAGTTCAATTCCCCAGTTCCCATGTGAGCCAGGTGCACAAACTGGCACACACGCATCTGATGTTGATTTGCAACAGCTGGATGGAGCCCCTGGTGCATCCGTTCTCTTCTTCTGTCGGCCCCTCTTCTGTCTGTCTCCACTTGTAAATAATGTTGTTAAATATTTTATTATTTATTTATTTTATTTGAGAGAGAGAAAGAGGCAGAGAGAGAGAGAGAGAGAGAGAGAGAGAATGGGCACATGAGGTCCTCAGCAGCTGCAAGCAAACTCCAGATACGTGCGCCCCCTTGTGCATCTGGCTTACATGGGTCCTGGGGAGTTGAACCTGGGTCCTTTGGCTTTGCAGACAAGCACCTTAACCACTAAGCCATCTCTCCAGCCCAATAATTTTTTTTTAAACTTTTGTTGTTGTTTTTAATATTTTATTTGTTTTTTGAGAGAGAGAGAATGGACACACCAGGCCCTCTAGCCACTGCAAACTCCAGACGCATGAGCTACCTTGTGCATCTGGCTTACATGGGACCTGGGGAATCGAACCTGGGTCCTTAGGCTTGGCAGGCAAATGCCTTAACAGTTAAGACATTTCCCCAGCCCATAAATATTTTTAAATCTAAATAATTAAATGAGAATAATAATAATAAGATGGAGCACAACTGAGGAAGATACTGGAGGTCAACCTCTGACCTCCACACGTACACACGCACACACACTCACAGGAGCACAGAGACACACACACATGCACACTACACATGCGAAAACAAAGTCTGGATTCACCCTTGCTTCCTCCATTTACTTATCTCCCATCATGCAGTCACATAATATATTCCTCTACCTCTCTGAAGTCAACCTCACATTCCTCCTCTGGAGTCATTGCGACTTCTGGCACCTTGGTCTAAGTCACTGACGCTTCTCACCTGGTTTACTGCAGTCCAGAATGACAGAACTGCATCAAAAAGCAAGCTAATTTGGCATGACATTCGTTTAATGAACCCTTACTGCTGTGAAAAAATTCATTCATAGCTGCAGAGGTGGCTTAGCGGTTAAGGCGCTTGCCTGCAAAGCCAAAGGACTCAAGTTCGATTCCCCAGGACCCACGTTAAGCCAGACGCACAAGGTGGCGCATGTGTCTGGGGTTCGTTTGCAGAGGCTGGAGGCCCTGGTGTGCCCATTCTCTCTCCATCTGTCTATCTCTGCTTCTCTTTCTCAAATTAAAAAAAAAAAATTAATTCATTCATTCTCTCTCCTCTCCCTTTTCATTCTCTCCTTTCTCCTCTCTCTCTTCTCCTGTCTCTCTCTCTCATCACACCTGCGGAGGACTAAGCCCATGGCTTTACACATAGTAAGCAGCCGCTCCACCAACACACTACATCCCCAGCCCCCTTTTTTATTTTTTCACCCTTAGTTTGAGACAAGGTCTCACGAGTTAGCTCAAGGGTGTCTTCAGCGTGTGATCATCCTGAGCCTCTGAAAAGCCACTTTCAGAGAGTCCAGTGCCACCACCCCGGCCCCTTGTCTTACTGACCAACTTCGGCACACATATGGTAAGAGAGGAGCAGAAGAAGGTGGAAGCAAAGTGTTTATTCTTGTGGGCTCCCGCGCTCAAGGAGGATGGCAAGGTCAGTCTCTACTGCTGGCTCTCTGCTGTCTCATCTACTAAATAAAAGAAGTTGTACTAGATGGTCTCAGAGGGCTCTTAAGGCCCTAGAAATCTATTCAAGGTATTTATTGAGTAAATTGCTGCATTCCTTGTTCTTAAAAGTCAGTAAATTCAATATTTTATATTTCCCTGAGGGACTAAAGCAAATTTGTTTTTAGTTGTTTTTTTTTTTTTTTTTACAAGGTCTTCAATTGATCCTCCTCTGTCAAGGGTCAGCAGCTCTCAACAGGAAATGAAATGTACCTCCGCTTTGGAATAGTCTGAATGTTCAACTCCTCTGTAGTTATGTCAATTTTTGGATGTTTTCTTAATTCAACTTTTTATTAGCTTACGAAGAATTCAGTTTTTACATATTTTAAAATTATTTTTAGTTGGTATTTAGAGATTTTAGACATCATTCACCCTGGCATTTTTCAAAAACAATTTGTCTGGGCTGGAGAGATGGTTTAGCCGTTAAGCACTTGCCTGTGAAGCCTAAGGACCCCGGTTCGAGGCTCGGTTCCCCAGGTCCCACGTTAGCCAGATGCACAAGGGGGCGCACGCGTCTGGAGTTCGTTTGCAGAGGCTGGAAGCCCTGACGCGCCCATTCTCTCTCTATCTCTCTGTCACTCTCAAATAAATAAATATCAATACACTTAAAAAATTTAAAAACCAATTTGTTTTAGTTCATTGTCCTCCCCTCTCCTCTCCCCACATGTCTCCCTCCAACTTTCTCCCCACATCCATGTGCTTCCCCTTTCTGCTTACATCTCACCTTCCTGTGAACCTCCAAGAAGAGACAACTGAGCGCCTTCCTGTGACGGTTATCATTTATTAGGCACGTAGTCTGCCCCAGGCTCTGTGCTAAGGTTTGTTGCTAATTTCTTTCATTTACACCTCAACGTAAGTCTCCATAAGGTTAATATATCATATCATCACTCAAGATTTTACAGAAGCAGAAACGAAGAGGCAAACAAATCGAAATATTTACCTAGGGCTGGAGAGATGGCTTAGCGGTTAAGCGCTTGCCTTGTGAAGCCTAAGGACCCCGGTTCGAGGCTCGGTTCCCCAGGTCCCACGTTAGCCAGATGCACAAGGGGGCGCACGCATCTGGAGTTCATTTGCAGCGGCTGGAAGCCCTGGCGCGCCCATTCTCTCTCTCTCCCTCTATCTGTCTCTCTCTCTGTGTCTGTCGCTCTCAAATAAATAAATAAAAAATGAACAAAAAAAAATTAAAAAAAAAAGAAAGAAATATTTACCTAAAGGTTTATTGCTAGTATAATTAAGGTACACAGCCAATACGAAAGGTAATATATGGATGTGGACAGATGAAATTAATTTGGGACCAGGTTTAGCTGATTCGAAAGTCCATGCAGTGGAGGATTACACCATGGCACCTCTTTCCTGGAATGCTGGGCCCCTGAGGTCTCTCTCAGATCTCCATCATCTGTCGGACTGACAAACAGGTGGCCCCTGAGGTCTAAAGGTCCACCCAGCCTCCACGAGACTCAGCCGGGGCCAAGGACATGGGAAAGGTTTTCAGAGCAGAAAGCCATGTTTTTGTTTTTCAATATTTTTTAATTCTGTAACATATTTTATTTATTTCTTGAGTCAAGCCCAACAGACTGGCCTTTTTTTTTTTTTTTTTTTTTTTTTTTTAATGAGCGAGCAAAAGAGAGAGAGGGAAAGAGAGAAGTAGTGTGGCAAGGCCTCCAGCTATTGCAATCGAGCTCCAGATGTGTGCACCACCTTGTGTACATGGGTGGCCTTCCGCATGCGTCACCTTGTGCCTCTGGGTTATGTGGGATCTGGGGAAACGAACATGGCTCTTTAGGCTTCTCAGGCAAGGACCTTAAGTGCTAAGCCATCTCTCCAGCCCTGTTTCTTTATTTGACAGCGAGGGAGAGAGGCAGATATAGAGAAAGAATGGTGCCCTAGGGCCTCTAACCACTGCAAATGAACTCCAGATGCATGTGTCACCCACCACCTGCATCTGGTTTAGGTGGGTATTGGGGAATCAAGCCTAGGGCCTTGGGCTTTGCAGGCAAATGCCTTAACCGCCAAGCTATCTCTTCGGCCCCAGAAAGTCATATTTTGTGTTACCTGGTACCAGCCACACGGGCACTAAGCAAGTGCCCTTGACAGAGGAAGGCATGGTGAGACTCCATCTATACAGCCTATTGAAACCTCTCATGGTGCATAGTAAAAGGCCGGGATAGGGGAGAGTTTACAATCATAGCGGAAGAACAGAGATGTAGTCAGGCTTCCAAAAAAAAAAAAAAAAAAACAAAGTTTCATTTCCATAAGCTCATTACTATTTGCAGAAAATGGGGAGAGCTCTTGGGAGCACATGACTAACCCTAGAGGGTTGCTTTAGAAAGCGGCTGAAAAATTGGCTTAATTAAGACTCTAGGTATTTAAGTGAAATATCAGGTCAGCACATTTATGGAAGAATTTTGCTTTCTTAAATGCTTTAGAAGTAGAATGCAATTTACATCACCATCAGCTGAGGAAAGGCAGCAGAGAATCAGCTCTGGGGGGGTTTCACACCTGAGGAGCATGCATCTGGGTGCCTAACCAACAGGTGGCAGAGGCGGCCCCAAATTTCTCACAGCAGTATCTTTGGGAAGGTAGAAAGCCTCCCCGGATTATGAGAGTACGGAAGCACCCCGATGTCTTCCTCGGACCGTAGCTACTCTGAGGGCAGCGGAGTAGCATCTCAAGGCCATTCACATACCCTCAAGCAGACACTCAAAACTCACCAAAGCAGAGATCCAGAGGTTGCAGAGAGATCCACACTAAAGCATATAGGTTACCCACCCACCCAGGCTCAGGGAAAACTGCAGGAAAGACGGTGGGAAGATTCTAAGAGCCACAGGGTGGGAAGGAGCACCCTGATGCCGTGCCCACGCGCCCACACACACAGAGACCGACTGATGCTTTCATGACCCCACAGTAAATATCAATGACCCCTCTGAGGAGGACCCCCAGTGAAACGCGGGCTGGGAAGAGGGGACACAGGAGGATGACCTGAGGGGAATACGACCAAGACTCAATTGTTCATACAGTAGAGCTCATAATTATTTTTAAAATATGTCCACAGGGCTGCAGAAATGGCTTAGTGGTTAAGGCACTTGCCTACAAAGCCAAAAGACCCAGGTTTGCTTCCCCAGGACCCACGTAAGCCAGGTGCACATCTGGAGTTCATTTGCAATGGCTGGAGGCCCTGGCACGTCCATTCTCTCCCTCCCTCTCTCTCTCTCTCTTTCAAATAAATAAAGAAAAATTAAACAAAAATAACTTTTTAAATATGTCCTCAACCCAGTCCTTGAGTTAGATTTCTTTGCTTTAATATTTTCATTTGCTTTTTTAAATATTCTTATTTATTTATTTGAGAGAGAGAGAAGGAAACAGGCAGATAGAGAATGGGTGCTCACTCAGAGGCTCCAGCCACTGCAAACGAACTCCAGACGCATGCGTCACCTTGTGCATCTGGCTTACTTGGGTCTTGGGGAGTCGAACCTGGGTCCTTTGGCTTTGTAGGCAAATGCCTTCATAGCTAAGCCATCTCTCCAGCCCTCATTTGGTTTTTTTATTTGTGAGCAGAGAGAGAATGGGTGCACCTGCACCTCTTGCCACAGCAAACAAATTCCGTATGCATGCGCCATTGCCATTTTGTGCACCTGCCTTTACGTGGGTCCTGGAGAAGGGAACCAGGCTGTCAGGCTTTGTAAACAAGTCCCTTTAACTGCTCAGCCATTTGGGGGGTTGAATTTCTAAGGTTCCTTAAAACAGTGCTAGAAAGACGGAAGAATCCACATTGCTTTCATAGATGTGTGTGTGTGTGTTTGTATACATATATACATATATAATTTATTTATTTAAGAGAATTATATGTATACAGTATATATACATATATGAATTTCTAAGATTCCTTAAAACAGTGCTAGAAAGACAGAAGAATCTGCATTGCTTTTATATGTATATATATATACATAATAAATTAAAATTTTTATTATTAAATTAAATATATATGTAATAAATTAAAATTAAATCATATATATATATATAATTTATTTATTTGAGAGAAAGAAAGAGGCAGGGGTGGGGGAGAGAGAATAAATGGGTGCACCAGGGCCTCCAGCCACTGCAAACTCCAGACGCATGCACCCCCTTGTGCATCTGGCTTACGTGGGTCCTGGGGAATCGAACCAGGATCCTTTGGCTTAACCACTAAGCCATCAAGCCATCTCTCCAGTCCCCTGCTTTTTGGGATGCTCTTCAATCACAGCGCAATACCACCACCGAGGGGAGCAAGAGAGGGAAAAGCGCACAGGAACTGCAAGATCGCCACACGAACTTCCAAGTGGGGCCCCCGATTCTCAGAGCGGACAGCAGGGTTGGAAGTAGCAGGTCGGACTTGAGCATCTCTGGAAGAACACGTGCATCGATCACAACCAGACCTGAGGAAGAGTGTGGAAGGTGGATGAGGACGGGAAGGGTTGAGATCCCAACGCCCCTGTCTGGAGAGAGAGAGCTCCAGGCCAAAACCGCAGTGAACATCGCTCTCTCCTTAGCCTTCTCAGCCTGAGCCCTCGGACTGTTGTGAGCTGGAAAAATAGAATTATAAACATCACGACTAATAGCAAGATACCTACACATAAAATATTCTTTTCTTACGCATCCTTGATGGGATTATTTTTCCATCCTATCTAAGTGCTAGCGCTAAATGGAGTCTGTCTCTGAATTTCAGATTTATTTTGTTTACTCAGCTGTAGCACACAGCTACAATAAAAAAATTTGACCGCAAAAAAATCATAACAATCATAGCCTGCATTAAAATGCAGGTAAGCAAACATAGCTTTTCTTTCTTCTTACTCAAGAAAGGTAATTTTATTGATCCTCCCCACTAAAAGATCAATAAAGCAGGGCATGGTGGTGCACGCCTTTAATCCCAGCACTCGGGAGGCAGAGATAGGAGGATCGCCATGAGTTCGAGGCCACCCTCAGACTGAGCTAGTATGAGATCCTACCTTGAAAACACAGGGAAAAAAATTAAAATAAGGACTGAAGGGCTGAAGAGATGGCTTATAGGCTAAGGTGCTTGCCTACAAAGCCGAAGGACTCAGGTTCGATTCCCCAGTACTCACAAAAGCCAGATGCACAGGGTGGTGCATATGTCTGGAGTTTCTCTGCAATGGCTAGAGTCCCTGGCGCACCCATTCTCTATCTTTCTGCTTCTCTTTCTTTCTCTCCTTCTCAAATAAATAAGTAAAATGTTTAAAATAAATAAATAGGGCTGGAGAGAAGGCTCAGAGGCTCAGGCACTTGCCTGCAAAGCCAAAGGACCCAGGTTCAATTCCCCAGGACCCTCATAAGCCAGATGCACCCACGTAAAAAGCTGTGGTCAATGTGCTTGTAATGGCAGTGCTGGCAGGGGCAAAAATAGGAGAATTTTGGGGCTGGAGAGATGGCGTAGCGGTTAAGCGCTTGCCTGTGAAGCCTAAGGACCCCGGTTCGAGGCTCGGTTCCCCAGGTCCCACGTTAGCCAGATGCACAAGGGGGCGCACGCGTCTGGAGTTCGTTTGCAGAGGCTGGAAGCCCTGGTGTGCCCATTCTCTCTCTCTCCCTCTATCTGTCTTTCTCTCTGTGTCTGTCGCTCTCAAATAAATAAATAAATAAATTTTTAAAAAAATAGGAGAATTTTGTGTCTCACAGATCAGCTAGTCTAACAACAACAAAAAAAAAAAAAATGGCTCTGTGTCAAGGAAAGGGTATCAGGGCAATAGGGTAGAAGGGTGACGGAGAAGTTCATAGAACACGTCTGCATACTGGCGTACAGCACACTTACACATATTCACACATGCACATACACACATGTACACGCACAGGCACATACACTGCTCACGCACATAGACACACCCATGCACACACACACATAAGGAAGAAGATGATGGGGGGACTTCCACAGCACCCGAGAAATCCCTGTTTATGCTCCCCGTGTTTTTCTCTAAGGAATTGTCAGAGGCAGCCACGATTCTTTTTTTTTTTTTTTAATATTTTTTGTTCATTTTTTATTTATTTATTTGAGAGTGATAGACACAGAGAGAAAGACAGAGGGAGAGAGAGAGAATGGGCGTGCCAGGGCTTCCAGCCACTGCAAACGAACTCCAGACGCGTGCGCCCCCTTGTGCATCTGGCTAATGTGGGACCTGGGGAACCGAGCCTCGAACCGGGGTCCTTAGGCTTCACAGGCAAGCGCTTAACCACTAAGCCATCTCTCCAGCCCGGCCAGCCACGATTCTTTTATACACAGGTAATGTTCACTGATAGGTCTGTGTTCAGCTGTAAATTAAATGGCATTGCTTCGGCATTTAATGTGTGGGGCATGGGCTACGTAAGTTTATGAGAATGGTCTCATGACCAAATGGGAAATAAAAGTGATAAGACAGGCCACACTGTCTCTCTCTACTAGAGATCCCAGCACACTCTACCGTTCCTAAACCCCTCTGCAGCCAAGCAATTAGCTTTTTTTTTTTTTTTTCTTCCCTGAGGTAGGGTCTCAGTCTAACCCAGGCTGACCTCAAACTCACTATGTGGCCTCAAACTCATGGTAATCCTCCTAACTCTGCCACCTAAGTGCTGGGATTAAAGGCGTGTGCCACCATGCCCAGATGTTTAGCCACTTATTTTATCCTGGATATAATGCCAGTATACACTTGTGACTCTTCGGGGACATGTGCTGACAGTGCATTAAATGCGTAAATGAAATTTTCCTGAACCACTCACCTATTCCTTTAATACTGCAGCCTCCTTCCTAATAAACTTGAGTGTGTGGGGGGCGTGTACACCCACCCACACATGCATGCTGTGGTTTGATTCTGCCACGAGACACGTGCTTCTGGTCTACTCTTTAATCATCAAAAAAAAAAAAAATTATCATTATAATAAAATATTATTTAAACTATCATTGTCAAAAAGCCCAGGTTGGGGGCTGGAGGGATGGATTAGCAGTTAAGACATTTTGCCTGCAAAGCCAAAGGACCCAGGTTCGATTCCCCAGGACCCACATTAGCCAGCTGCACAAGGGGGCGCATGCATCTGGAGTTCATTTGCAGTGGCTAGAGGCCCTGGCATGCCCATTCTCTCTCTTTCTCTGTCAAACAAATAAATGAATAAAAATAAAATATTTTAAAAAGGTGCTGGAGAGGTGGCTTAGTGGTTAAGGCATTTGCCTGCAAAGCCAAAGGACCCAGGTTCTATTCCCCAGGACCCACGTTAGCCAGATGCACAAGGAGGCACACACCTCTGGAGTTCGTTTGCAGTGGCTGGAGGCCCTGGCATGCCCACTCTCTCTCCCTCTTTCTCTGTCAAATAAATACATAAATAAGTAAAAATATTAAAAAAAAAAAAAACACAGGTATGCTGGGCATGGTGGCGCACGCCTTTAATCCCAGCACTTGGGAGGCAGAGGTAGGAGGATCACCTTGAGTTCAAAGCCACTCTGAGACTCCATAGTGAATTCCAGGTCAGCCTGAGCTAGAGTGAGACTCTACCTCGAGGAAAAACAACTAACCAGGTTCATTTGCCCCTTTCCATCTTCGGAAAAGCTGGCCACGCCTGGCCTGAACACATTCCCGTAGTAATCGGCCTGAACTGCGCAGAGACACATGTTCACCCTGACTAAGCGTATTCCAAGACATCTGTTGAAAACTGGTGTACAGCTTTTACCCAAAGTGAGGGTGAACTTAAGGCTCTAGACTTTTTGTCTTTTTTCTTCCTGCCCCCCACCCCCCGCTGCAGGCAGTGCCTCATATAAAGACAGACAGAGGGGCTGGAGAGATGGCTTAGCGTTAAGGCATTTGCCTGCGAAGCCTAAGGACCCAGGTTCGATTCTCCAGGTCCCAGGTAAGCCAGATGCACAAGGGGGCACATGCGTCTGAGTTCGTTTGTAGTGGCTGGAGGCCATGGCATGTCCATTCTCTCTCTCTGTCTCTAATAAATAAATAAATATAAAAATGTCTTAAAAAAAAAAAACAGACAGACAGACAGAGGGGCTGGAGAGATGGCTCAGCAGTTAAGGTACTTGCCTGCCGTGCCTAACCACCTGGGTTCAGTTCCCCATTACTCACATAAAACCCAATGCACAAGGTGGTGCGTGCATCTGGAGTTGGTTTGCAGTGGCTAGAGGCCCTGGCACACCCATTCTCATTCTCTCTCACTCTCCCTGCAAATAAATAACATATTTTAAAAGGCAAACAGAGAAGTCTTTTCTCCACATTTAATGCCAGCAGTACATCTGTCTGCCTAATTTACCTCATCAACACAGCTAAACTGCACCCTGCCAAGAGGTACCTGTAAGAAAAAGAACAACTGGGCTGGAGAGATGGCTTAGAGATTAAGGTGCATGCCTGCGAAGCCTAAGGACCCAGGTTCGATTCTCCAGGTCCCACGTAAGCCAGATGCGCATGGTGGCACATGCGTCTGAATTCGTTTGCAGTGGCTACAGGCCCTGACACACTCATTCTCACACACACACACACTCTCTCTCTCTCTCTGTCTCTCTAATAAATAAATAAATAAATTTGGGCTGGAGAGATGGCTGAGCAGTTAAGGCGCTTGCCTGTGAAGCCTAAGGACCCAGGTTCGATTCTCCAGGTCCCACATAAGCCAGACGCACAAGGTGGCGAACGCATCTGGAGTTCGTCGGCAGTGGCCCTGGCGCACCTGTTCTCTCAAATAAATAAATAAATAAAATATATATTTTTTTAAACGTCTAAAAAATAATTAATTAATTAATTAATAAAAAAGAACAACTGAATCTGTCACATGCTGTGCAGGGTAATGGGGGGACAGTGACAGAGACACCAGTATCCACAGCGAATTCTACACACGCTTCATTTAAACAGCCTGCCCTGTGCAGTACGCGTTACACGTCATGCACCCACGCACCCCAGATTATAATGCACCCCAACAAGCAAATGACCGTCCATGATGTTATGTAACATTCCTGACCAAATTAGTTGATTATTCAGCTGAAGACCAGCAAACTCAGCCTCTGCCGAGCCATGAGGGAAAGGGAAAGGCATCCGGCGTGATGCGTATGTTCCAGAATTAACAGCCGGGAAATGACTATTCAGAATTCTTTCCTCAACATGGCTAATGTGCAAAGGCCCGCGGAGGTCACTTAGCGCAGCTCCTGCCTCGGCCTGCAGCAGACTCCGCGGATCCATTAGCAAAGTCCAACAGAGAGAAAAAGATACACACCAAGAAAAGACGTGTCTTGTCGCACGCTGGGCAGCTACATTCTTTCCCAGGGCTACTCCACTGGAAGTAGAACAAGATGTCAAGAATAACTTAGGAGCAGTTAGAGGAGAAGACAAAAAAAAAAAAAAAAAACACTTCTAGGGATATGTAAAAAAAAAAAAATAATAATATGGGCTGGAGAGATGGCTTAGCGGTTAAGCGCTTGCCTGTGAAGCCTAAGG
>NC_059121.1:4512500-4517500 GCF_020740685.1 Jaculus jaculus
TGGTCAGATGCTTTGTCCCAGCAACGACAAAGTGAGTGACGATGGCACACATAAAACCACAGACCATGATGGCATCATAAAGAAGTAGGAGGGGCTGGAGAGACGGCTTGGCAGTTAAGGCACTTGCCTGCGAAGCCTGGGGACCCATGTTCTAGATCTCTAGATCCCACGTAAGCCAGATGCACAAAGGTGAGGCAGGCGCAAGGTCGCACTCGTCCACTAGGTGGCGCAAGCATCTGGAGTTTGAATACAGTGACTGAGGCCCTGGTGCATCGATTCTCTATCGTGTGTGTGTGTGTGTGTGTGTGTGTGTGTGTGTGTGTGTCTGTCTGTCTGTCTGTCTGTCTGTGTGTCTATATCACTAAAAAAGACAAGCAGGAGGGTAGGGTTGGAAAGATGGCTCTTCTTACTCTGCCTTAAACAAACAGAGAAATTTGAAAAGTTTCCAATTCCTGCTTAATCCATTGCTTGTTTAGTCATTGGCACAACTTTGTGACACTGTGGGGAAAATGAATACATACATATATATATATGTATGTATGTATGTATGTATCACCAGCCCTTCCTTTGGAACATTTTCCTCAGGTGAAGGGGAGAAGGGAGGTTAGTCCACCCGATTCCCTTGAAAAATTGTCATTTCTTCACTGGAAACAAAAACCTCGTCTGTCTTTATCCCACATATCCCCTTTTTTGCCCCACGCCCTCATGATCTGTATTTATACAATCCACGGCTACAAGCTCTTTGACACTCTTTTCCTGGGAGAGAGTATCTGTTTCATTTTTTGTTGTTATTGTTGTTGCTGCTGTTTTGGGCTGCCTGTGACGGTTTTGACCAGTGAAGTATGACAGAATTGGTCCTCTGCCAAATCCAAGCTTAGACTAAAAACTGGCAGAATTGGAAGTGAGGAATGATGTGAAACTCCAAATCTAATGTCCCCCCCCTTTTAAGAAGGAGCCTGTGGTTCTAGAGTTCAGACTTACTTTATTTATTTATTTATTTATTTATTTATTTATTTATTTATTTGCAAGTAGAGAAAAGTAGAGAGGAGACACACGTACAGAGAGAGAAAGGGAATGGTGCACCAAAACTTCCACAACTCCAGACACATGTGCCACTTTCTGCATCTGTCTTTACCTGGGTCCTGGGGAACTGACCCTGGCTCATTGTGTTTTGCACGCCAGCACCTTGGCCTCTGAGCCATCTCTCCAGCCCCTCCAGCTGCCCTTTTAGAAAGAACGTGTGGAGGCGTCCTAAGTCTGTAGAGAGGGTCAAGATCCAAAGTCTGGAATCCGGTCTTGCCACTACACCGGCTATGTAAACGAACCCATCTTGGACCCCACTCCAGACCACTAAGTAACTGGCTAAATGATCCAGCCAAGTGCTGTCCTAGTTTCTGACCCACAGACTGATGAGACGTGGTTAAAAGGCAATGGTGTGAAGACAGTAAGTTTGAGGATGGCTTGCCAAGCAGTAGTTCATAGTCCTAGAAACCATACTAGTGAATATTAAACCCTCAGACCTTCAAAGTTTTTCAACCAGAAATTCAGTCTTTCCAAAAACCATCTTAGAGTAACAACAAAGCTGTCTCCTGCCAGCTAGCCACAACTATTGCGAGGAGTTCAAATCGAGGCAATAGAATTTCTCTAGAACTTCCCTCGGTCTACACTGGCAAAGCCGAGAATATCTCCTGCCTCCAGGACTCATGGCCAGAGACCCTGGAGTTTGCTAGCCCACAGGAAACTACCATCCCTGATGCTTCCCCCCACCACTGCAAGCCTCCACCCTCACCCTGTAGACCATGCCCACTGGCCCCATGCCAACCATCTCACAGGTGGCCACATGGGTGTCCTTGGATGTAAGGGAAGAGCCAGGTCTTCTAGCCCAGGTCTTGCCCTCTCGGGCCGAGCTCAGAGGAGAGCCAAGTCTTGGAAAGAGAAATTCCTGGATTAACTTCCCTCAGCCCACAGCGACTGGCAGCTGCCACCCACACCAGCCCATGTGCCTGTTCTCACCCACCCACAGGGTTGCCAAGGCCCGAGGGAGGTGGAACTGGGTGGAAATCATAATTAGAGATTTCATCATATACTTCAGTTCCCAGAGAACAAATTCTTCCTCACAATATGCAAATCTATTGTTTGACTTTCAAACATCCGACTGACTTTTCAAACACACTGCTGGAGAGTCATCGGATAACTAAAGTGAGACGCTGCTACCCGTCCAGCATTATAGACGTGGCCGTGGAATTTAACTAGGGCATTTCTGGGGAACGGAAGATTCAAAGCACATCGTGAAGGGGGGTCAGCAAATGCAGCTCAGCAAGGACAAGGCGGACGGGGGAGCGACTATACAGAGAGAGGGAGAGATGCAAAGAAGCCTTTTGACCCTCCTGGGCCTCCAGCTTCGTGCAAGGGAATTCCCATTCAATTTCTCACCACTGTGCACATGGACACAGTTAAGAGGTGACAGATCAACACCTTCAGGTACTACTGGGAAGACCAGTGTTTGAGGGAAAGTGTTCATCGAAAGGTTAAAGAAAGGGCTGGGGCTGGAGAGATGGTTTAGCGGTTAAGCGCTTGCCTGTGAAGCCTAAGGACCCCGGTTCAAGGCTCGGTTCCCCAGGTCCCACATTAGCCAGATACACAAGGGGGCGCACGTGTCTGGAGTTCGTTTGCAGAGGCTGGAAGCCCTGGCGCGCCCATTCTCTCTCTCTCCCTCTGTCTGTCTTTCTCTTTGTGTCTATCGCTCTCAAATAAATAAATAAAAATTTAAAAAAAAAAAAGACTTTAAAGAAAGGGCTGGAGAAATGGCTCAGCAGTTAATGTGCTTGCCATTAAATCTAAGGGCTGGAGCCGGGCGTGGTGGCGCACGCCTTTAATCCCAGCATTCGCGAGGCAGAGGTAGAAGGATGGCCGTGAGTCTGAGGCCACCCTGAGACTACATAGTGAATTCCAGGTCAGCCTGGGCTAGAGTGAGACCCTACCTTGGAAAACCCAAAATATAAAAATAACCTAAGGACCGGAGTTCGATTCCCCAGTACCCACTTAAAGCCAGATGCACAAGGTGGCGCATGCACCTGGAGTTCACAGCGGCTAGAGGCCCTGGTGTGCCCATTCTCACTCTCTATCTGGCTCTTTAAAAAAAAAGGTTGAAGGAAGCGATTGGATCATCTGAACATTTTTTTCAACTCCCTCACTTCAGATGAAATATTTAAAGGGGGGGAACTATTTCCATGGTATTCTTGGGTGGGGTCTAAGCAGTCAGACCTAGTGGGCCACAGGTCAGGGAGGGGGGAAGGACAGAGGCACCCCGGTCACCTGCCTGGTTACCTAGAGTGGTCCCATGTCACTAAGCATCACCCAGGCCTCTTCGCTCCCGCTCTGTGCACCTGACCTTTGTCAATTGCTTTTTCCTTTCCTCGGCTACCCTAAGGGAGTGATCTAGCCACTCTGGCTTTCTTCGCATGCAAAATGTAACACTTCCCTTTTCTTCTTGCAGATAAAGGCAGGCTCTGGGAGGGAAGAAATGAGCACTCTGGCTTCTTCAAATTAGCTCGGAAATAAAAGTCAATGCCAGATGTTATATAAAAGATGACGTAATCCAAAAGCGCTTCATTACACATGCAGCTCAGCTCCTCCGCCCAGGAGGAGCTTATTACATTTTGTCAATTCCATTTTCTATACCCACATCATTTTTACATAATTTCCTCCTGCCTGACAGACATCTTCAAAGTTTCCCAGCAACACATCCAGAAGTGTGGTAACAGCACAGGGAGCCCGGTTAGCAGTTTACAAATAATGGTGCTAACAATGTCAGATTCGTCCCCGAGATATAAATCAAAGGGAAATGGTCCATCCAAGCGCGAGAGAGTCACATTTATTTTAGAATAACAGAGGAGAAGAGCCGAACACCATTTCAGCTGACGCTGTCGTCTTTCGGAACGGGTGCAGCAGATCTATTCTACAAGTAGGGAATGAGGGAATGCCAGTCTAAACTTACTCGGGCAGTTCTCTTCATTTTCCTAACAAGTTCCTGGCTGGAAGTGAAATGGACAATTTCACTTGGGAAAATGAATTAAGATACAACTTCCTGCCTTTTCAGATTGGCACAAAATCTAGGAGGAAACACACCATTTGCACCAGTGAAATACCTAGCTACTGAAATGCTTCAAGTGCAAGCTCTGAGGGACCATTCCTGCCCACCTGCCAGGTAGCTTTCCTGGTCCTTCCTGGGCGCTCGCGGCCCTACTGCCCTCCAATGGCAAAAAGCAGCATTGCAGGCTGGACCCTTCAGCTCTTAACTTAAGGGTCAGACTTAACAGTGATTCGCAATCCCAGTAGGATGGGGCCCCCACCCCAAGAAAACACACGTGCCTAAAACTTCATCTTCATAACCTCCTTCAGTTAAAAAAAAATCTTATGTTTCTAAACATCAGTAACCACAAAAGTGGAGTCGCAGAGAGTTTTATTCGTTTATAAATAACGTCAGGATTTTAGGGCTGGGAGATGGCTCAACCCTTAAAGGCACTAGCTAGCAAAACCTGCCTGCCTGGGTTTTATTTTCCAGTGCCCAAGTAAAGCCATGTGCACAAAGTGGTACATGTATCTGGAATTCGTTTATTTATTCGGAATTTATTTATTTATTTATTTATTTATTTATTTATTATTTATCTGGAATTCGAGGCCCTGGCGCACTCATGCCCCTGTCTATCCGTCTGAAATAAGTAAATTAGTTAATTAAAATAACATCAAGATTTTATTGTAGGACAAGGGTAGGTGTAGACTTTATAGAGGAATTTAATCCAACCTTCTCTCAACAGCGATATTAACAAAATAAAATTTATCTGCTTTCATACTCCCCCCCGCCAAAGTCGGCACATCGCTTACACCTACAAGTAATTGGCTTCATAAATTCAAGTATTCTTTTTAAAGCAACTTTAGAGCTGAAGAAATGTCTCAGCAGTTAAAGCACTTACCAGCGATGCCTAACAACCAGGGTTCAA
>NC_059121.1:4522500-4700000 GCF_020740685.1 Jaculus jaculus
AAGGGGAAAGTGTCAGGGGGGAGGGAGGGAGTTACCATGGGATATTTTTTTTTATAATCATGGAAAATGTTAATAAAAATTTAAAAATTAAAAAAAAAGGAGAGCATAGAGCTAAAGAAAACGGAAGGGGCTGGGTGTGGTGGCACACATCTTTAATCCCAGCACTTGGGAGGCAGAGGTAGGAGGGTCACCGTGAGTTCTAGGCCACCCTGAGACTACATAGTGAATTCCAGGTCAGCCTGGGCTAGAGTAAGACCCTACCTCAAGAAACCAAAAAAAAAGGAAGAAAGAAAAGGGAAGAGATGCAGCGCCCAGCCCCAGTGGCCAGGAGCTTGGTTCTGGGAAAACAGGGAGGCCCACCCAGAGACTCCAAGTGGCCTAACGGAGTCTACTGCATGGGGGGCTGAATTGGTCTGTTCAGTCCCGAAGCCCGCTGCTTGGAAAAGAGCAATCCTTTTACATTCCTTTCTCTTCTAAGGAAAGAAGAGGTAAGACCAGAGTTGTGGTAGTTTGAACGGATGTCCCCCAATAGATTCAGGAGTTTTATTCAAGCTTGTAACTTGGTGTCACTGTGGGCAGATCCTAGGGGCCAGCCCTAAAGTGTGGGGGCGAACCTGGAATTCCAGTCTAAACATATGCACAGAGTGCGTGAGCTCTGCCTGGGGCCTCTGGAGTGTGCTTGAAAGGGGGCCAGCTTCCTTGGCCATTACGGAGCTTCCCTGGATCCGTAAGCTTCAAATAAATCCCCTTCCCCCCATAACTTGTGCCTGGTTAGGAGACTCATCTGAGCAACATGAAGCTGACTGCAATAGGAAGCATCACCTCCTCTGGTGAAGTTTTAAGCATTAAAAACAAATTCGGGCTGGAGGGATGGCTACAAAGCCAAAGGACCCAGGTTCAATTCTCCAGGACCCACGTTAGCCAGATGCACAAGGGGGTGCACGCATCTGCAGTTCGTTTGCAGCGGCTGGAGGCCCTGGGATGCCCATTCTCTCTCCCTCTCTCTCCCTCCCTTCCTCTTTCTCTGTCAAACAAATAATATATATATATATATGTGTGTATATATATATATATATATATATATTAAAAATTCTGTCTTGGGCTGGAGAGATGGCTTAGTGGTTAAACACTTGCCTGTGAAGCCTAAGGACCCCGGTTCGAGGCTCGGTTCCCCAGGACCCACATTAGCCAGATGCACAAGGGGGTGTATGCGTCTGGAGTTCGTTTGCAGTGGCTGGAGGCCCTGGCGCGCCCATTCTCTCCCTCCCTCCCTCCCTCCCTCTTTCTCTGTCTGTTGCGCTCAAATAAATAAAAATAAACAAAAATTTTTTTTTTAATTCTGTCTTATAGGCCCAGTGACTTTTATCACCTTCAGCCACTTTATTTCCTTTGGGGGGTTCTGTTACCCCTAAACTGCCCCACTTACAGATGCTATACACATAGACCTGCAGACCAGAGAGAACATGTGTTTTCATCATTCTGAGTTAAGAGTCGCTTCATATGATTCTTTTCAAATCGATACATTTTCCCAGAAATTTCCCGACTTCAGTTTCCTGTACTGCGGCATGGAATTCAGTTGTATGTACGCACCACATTTTCATTATCCACTCATCTGTCAATGGGCATCTTGCCTGACTCCAATTCTTAGTAGCTATTGTAAATTCAGCCACAATAATCACGGATGTGCAAGCATCTCTAGTACACGGTGGAATCCTTGCGCTTTCTGCCAGGAGCGGTGTAGCTGGATCATTTGGGGGGTCTATTTCTAATCTTTGGAGATAGCGCTATACTGATTTCCGATTTCCACAGTGGCTTTGCTAGTTTGCACTCCCTCCAACAGTGGATGAGTGGTCCTCTTTCCCCGCATCCTCACCAGCATTTGATGTGTGTTTTCTTTTTTTTTTTTTTTTTTTTTTTTTTTCTTTTCTTTTTCCAAGGTAGGGTTTCACTCTAGCTCAGGCTGACCTGGAATCAACTATGTAGTCTCAGGTTGGCTTCGAACTCATGGCGCTCCTCCTACCTCTGCCTCCCGGTGCTGGGATTAAAGTCCTGAGCCACCATGCCCAGTTTATTGTGTTTTCTTGATGGCAGCCATTCTGCCTGGGGTAAGATGCTATCTCAAGATTATTTTGATTTGCATTTCCCAACTGACTAGGGATATTTAACTTTTTTTTTTAAGTACTTAGTGGTCTTTGAGTTTCTTCTTTAGTGAACTCTTTCATTAGCCAATTTGGTGGTGATTGGCAGATTTTTTTTAATTTTTATTAGCATTTCCCATGTTTATAAAAAAAAATATCCCACAGAAATTCCCTCCCTCCCCCCCACACACTTTCCCCTTTGAAATTCCATTCTCCATCACATTACCTCCCCATCTCAATCATTGTACTTACATATATACAATATCAACCTATTCAGTACCCTCCTCCCCAGATTTTTTGTTTGTTTGTTTGTTTGTCTCTTTGGTGTCTCACTTTTGCAGTTCTTTGTAAACTCTGATAATTAGCCCCTCCCTAAAGTATAGCTGGCAAAGATTTTCTCTCATTCTGTAGGCAGCCACAAGGTTCTTTGACAGCTTGTAACAGGGCACCTGACCTCAATAGAAACAAACTCAGAGGAGAAAAACTTCCCTGAGGAATGTTTATTTTTCCCAGTAAGAGTTGATTCTCCTCGGGTTAGCTGGTGGAGCGCTGTGGGTTACGTAACAATGGCAGCTAGATGTGAGCTATTCTCCTCCGCCCAAGCTCACATGACAAGAGTCGCTGCCACTAGGATTCTCCTCCTCTCTTCCAAGGCTTAGAATTCTAGGATTTGGTTCTAAAAGCATGAAGCTATTCCTTTCCCTTTTCCTCCCTCCAGGGCCTTCCCATTCTCTATGCCCAGCCTAACAACCACGTATCCATGTACTAACAGTGACTCTCCCGCATGTTCAAATGTAAGAAAATTTAGAAGAGCCAAAGATAGGGGAGGAATGCTTAAATATTGTTTTCTAGACAAAGTGGCCTCGATATTCATGACCTCACAGTGGGTGGCTGACCTTCATAACAGGATGGGGGGTGGGGAGGAATGATGACATCAAAACAAAAGAGAGATTAGTTGGAACAAAGAGATTGAGTGGGGATTCGGGAGGGGGGATAGGAGAGCAGTGGGAGGGGATTATGGTCATAGCATATTGTCTATGTTTATAGTAGTTGTCAATAAAAAGTTTTCAAAGAGGCTGGAAGGATGGCTTAGGGGTTAAGGCGTTTGCCTGCAAAGCCAAAGGACCCAGGTTCGATTCCCCAGGACCCACGTTAGCCAGACACACAAGGGGGCACATGCATCTGGAGTTTGCTTGCAGTGGCTGGAGGCCCTGGCATGTCCATTCTCTCCCTCCCCCTCTCCCTCTCTCTCTCTCTCTCCCTCTCCCCCCGTCCCTCCCTCCCTCCCTTTTTCTCTGTCAAATAAATAAATAAAAATAAAATATTTTTTAAAAGCTTAAAAAAAAAAAGAAAAAAATTTTAGATCCATGCCAGCTTTTTTTGGAACAAAGGTTTCCTCCGGCTCCTATAAACCAACTGACTATGCAACGTTTTATCAGCATATTCACCCAGAGCTGCCTGACCAAAGCCAAGAAAAGCAGCTCCAGTGCATTCAAACCCCACCCCTCGTGGCCATAAAATGTTGGAGGAGGGTGATAGTTTGAATGTTTAGGTAGAGTTGTTCCGTCCTGGGCTGGAGAGATGGCTTAGCAGTTAAGCGCTTGCCTGTGAAGCCTAAGGACCCCGGTTCGAGGCTCAATTCCCCAGGACCCACGTTAGCCAGATGCACAAGAGGGTACACACATCTGGAGTTCATTTGCAGTGGCTAGAGGACCTGGCGCGCCCATTCTCTCTCTCTATCTGCCTCTTTCTCTCTCTGTCTGTCACTCTCAAATAAATAAGTAAATAAATAAGTAAATTCTCCCCACCCCTGCCTAGCTATTAGTAGGCAGTGGGCCACCTCACCATCCCTTCTAGAGTCAGGAAAGGGTATAATCTACCTCATGGATTTAGTGAAGCAAATAGAAGTTTGATTTCTTTTCAGATAAAAGAGATGATGCAAATGAGAATTTTATCTTGCATGGAGGAATGACAAAGTAGGAGAGTGAATCCTACTTGATTACAATCTTCCATCATTCTGATTTTATAATTACTGAATGGAACCAATCAGCTTTCAATTGTTACCTTGGCGAAAGATTAAAACATCATTACTTGTCCTACATATTTCACACTTTAGCAAATTTTAATAAACTGAATGCATGAGAAATGATTATATTATCTTTCATGATACTGGGATGCTAATGACATTTCTATTGATTTTAATCCACATTTGCTGGTCAAAATGAGTCAGATTCCATCGAGGCATGACATCCTATAATCCACACTAACAAATGAAGACCACTGAACACTGAAATGGCCCAAATGAACTCATTAATCAGAAATAGCATAAAATGATTGAAAAAAAAAAAAAACTAAGGCAGTCTTATCTTCCTAACTAACACTTTTAATGGCATTTTGGTTCATTTGTAACCTTTGCACATTGGTTATTTCTCTATTAAAATATTTTTAAACAAGTAAGCTTAAAGAACTTCAGAAAGCAAATTAGGAGTGTATCAATGTATCGATAGGAATACCATAGGTACCTTCCTGTGAAAGGTGAAAATTATCCCTAAAGATAGTACTGTCTACTGGAGGGTGTGGCTCAGTGGAAGAGTGTTTTCCTAGTATGTACAAGTTCCTGGGTTCAAACACCAGCACCACCAAAATGAAGTCTAAAATAGTCCTAATCTAATATCAAAAAAGACCATATAGCCAGGCATGGTGGCGCACGTCTTTAATCCCAGCACTCTTGGAGGTAGAGGTAGGTAGATCACCATGAGTTCAAGACCACCCTGAGACTGCACAGTGAATTCCAGGACTAGAGTGAAACCCTACCTCAAAAAAAAAAAAAAAAAAAAAAGCCAGGCGTGGTGGCGCACGCCTTTAATCCCAGCACTCGGGAGGCAGAGGTAGGAGGATCGCCATGAGTTCAAGGCCACCCTGAGACTGCATAGTGAATTCCAGGTCAGCCTGGGCTAGAGTGAGACCCTACCTCGAAAAAAATTTTTAAAAACATCAAGTTTATGTGTGAAGATTCTTTGATCTGTCCAAATTCTTTGTTAATATTTGCTCTTCTCTCTAGTTAGTGCATTAGTTTGGGGGTCTTAGTTTTTTGTTGCGCCAGGGACCAAACCCCAGACTTTGTACTTGATAGGCAAGCATTCTGCTGAGCTATGCTCCCAGCTACTAAATCAGATCACACTTCCCAGGGGTCTAACCAAGCCTGGGAGGTCTGGTGTGGGGAGTTCAGCAGCGCAGGAGGTAAACCATGAGGGTCAAGAGCAGATAAGAGCGGGCTGTTAAGTGCCCTGTCATGTGACTCTTTTCTCCCTAGCCCGTCGTGAACAGACTTATAAAGAACATGATAAATATCTTCTGCAGGGGCCCGATTTCTTGTAAAAGGTGGAATAGGCAGTGTTTTTGCTTCAGGCATGTAGAGATAAAATATAAATGGCTCTGGGAAAAGACGGGAGCGAGGCCAGTTTTACAAGAGCAATGGGTGCTGAGCTGCCAGAAGGGGGCTGAGCACTTGCTCAGGAGGCTGAAGGACAGAAGAGGGCCTGGCCAGTGACAGGCAGCACTGGCAGTATCCCTGTAAAAACAACCCTTTGGAGCCTTGTCTTCTCAACTTCAGACTCACTGGGCTCCTTTTTCATTTGGGCTTTAAAGGCGCCTCAGGATGGCAATATCACAAGCTATTATTCATGTTCTGGTTGAATTCATTCTGTCAGTCTTTCAAATATTTTTTCATTCCTTTATTTATTTATGAGAAGCAGAATGGGTGTGCCAGGGCCTCCAGTCACTACAAACAAACTCCAGACGCATGTACCACCATGTGCATCTGGCTTACGTGGGTTCTGGGGCACTGAACCTGGGTCCTTAGGTTTTGCAGGTAAGTGCCTTAACCGCTAAGCCATCTCTCCAGCCTTATCGCTCTTTCTTTGAGGCAGGATTTCACTGTAGCTAAGGCCGACCTGGAATTCACTCCATAGTCCAGGCTGGCCTTTTAAGTCATCTTTTTTTATTATCCCATATCATCCTTTAAGATTATATGAAATTTGGGCTGGAGGGTTGGCTTAGTGGTTAAGGCACTTGCCTGCAAAGCCTAAGGATCCAGGTTCGATTCTCCAGGTCCCACATAAGCCAGATGCACATAATGGCACCTGTGTCTGGAGTTCATTTGCGGTGGCTGGAGGCCCTGGCACACCCATTCTCTCTCTCTCTTCCTCTCTCTCTCTAATAAATAAAATAAAATATTTAAAAATATTATTTGAAATTTAAAAATATATTTTTAATTTTTATGTATTCTTGACACAGAAAGAAAGAAAAAGAGAGAGAGAGAATGGGATGGCAGGGCTCCCAGCCACTGCAAATGAACTCCAGATGCGTGCACCATCATGTGCCTCTGGCTTATGTAGGTCTGGAGAGTCAAACCTGGGTCCTTTGGCTTTGCAGACAAGTGCCTTAACTGCTAAGCCATCCCTCCATTCCTGAAAATTTAAAACAATATAATATTGAGATTTTCCTTTTGAGTCCCAACACTAGGGCAAGAAACATAGTCCTTGCATGTATTTGGCGGAGGCAGGGGTAAGGAATCATACAAGCTGATTCATTCATACCTTCACCACAACGGTGGCAGCAACAGTCACAGTTAAAGGTGATGGAGTGTTCACTGTGAGCCAGGCGTCATTTTTTTTTTTTTTTTGGAGGGGTTGGATTTCAATATAGGGTCTTGTTCTAGTCCAGGCTGACCTGGAATTCACTGTGTAGTCTCGGGCTGGCCTAAAACTCATGGCGATCCTCCTACCTCTGCCTCCCAAGTGATGGGATTATTGGCATGAGCCACCACGCCCGGCTGGGCATCATTTTTAATTCTTAAAAAACATTTTTATTTATTTGAGAAAAAAAAAAAAAAGACTAAAGAGGAAGGCAGAGAGAGAGAGCATGGGAGCATGGGCACACCACAAAAGAACTCCAGACACATGCACCACTTTATCCATCTGGCTTTACGTGGGTACTAGGCACCAAACCCAGGCTACCAGGCTCTGCAAACAAGTGCCTTTAACTGTTGAGCCATCTCTCCAGCCCATCGAGTTATGTTACTTGCATTTAACCCTAAGGACAGCTAGGTGTATTAAGCATAAAGTAACTAAAGTCCAGAGAAGTAATTTAGCCTAATGGATCATCCCAGCCCTTGGGAGGACTAAGGCCAGAGGATTGTGATTTCGAGGACTGCATAATTAAGTTTGAAGCCAGTTGAGACTACATGGTGAGTATGAGACCTTGTCTCAAAAAAAATAGAGGGCTGGTGAGATGGCTTAGTGGTTAAGGCACTTGGCTGCGAAGCCTAAGAACTCATGTTCAAATCTCCAGGTCCCACATAGCCAGGCGCACAGTGAGGCAAGTGCGCAAGGTCACGCATGAGCACAAGGGGGCGCACGTGTCCGGAGTTCATTCGCAGCAGGCTGAAGGCCCTGGCGCGCCCGTTTTCTCTCTCTCTCAAAGATGAAAACAGAAGCTGGGCGTGGTGGCGCACGCCTTTAATCACAGCACTCGGGAGGCAGAGTTAGGAAGAGCGCTGTGAGTTCGAGGCCACCCTGAGACTACATAGTGAATTCCACGTCAGCCTGAGCTAGAGTGAGATCCTACCTCAGAAAACCAAAAATAAATAGCGCTTAACTGGTAAGCCATCTCTCCAGCCCCCCTTCGTAAATAAACTGTATTTTGGGGTTGGGTTCTCTTGTGTTCTTCTGTCATTCTTTGGGACAGGGTCTCACTCAGCCCCAGACCTACCTGGCACCCTGTACGGACCAGGAATCTCATCTTCCCCGTTGACAGGATTAAGGGGGTGGGGCGACACGCACCCCTAGGGGCTTTGACTTTGTTAGGTCATCTCTTTGTTTTGATCCCCACTCTCATATAAATAAATACTCTGGGCTGCTTTTGACTGTGTATATTGCTCAGTTGAAATCTAGAATTTGCATATAGTTTGCTCCACCCAGCGCCCTAGAATACATGCATAGCAGGCAAACCCAACACCTAGGGTCACTTCAGCTGTTGCTCTGGGAGTAAGATAAGAGCCACACCCAGCACCTTAAGCTCCTACCTGAAAGATATATGACATCAGATTTTTTTTTAATTATTTATTTATTTATTTATTTGACAGTGACAGACAGAGCGAGAAAGAGGCAGATAGAAAGAATGGAGACAATGGGCGCGCCAAGGCCTCCAGCCACTGCAAACGAACTCCAGACGCGTGCGCCCCCTTGTGCATGTGGCTAACATGGGTCCTGGAGAATCGAGCCTCAAACCAGGGTCCTTAGGCTTCACAGGCAAGTGCTTACCTGCTAAGCCATCTCTCCAGCCCAGGACATCAGATTTATATGTCTAAGAATACTACAGATAATTAGAAAACCTAAGCATCAAATTAACACAAGGTGCCAAAATCTCTATATTATAATAAAGAACCACAAAAAAGGAGGGCTAATCAAAATCTAAGAGAATACAAATAAATCATATGGAATTCTCTGGTTTTGGACAATGGAACACTCAGGAACCATAGATCATTGTGAGAAAATTTTCAGTGCCAGGGATGGGATACCTCCAGTGAGTTGTTGGCCAGGGAGGTCCCTGATGCCCCCAAAACATCACAGGCCATTGCCAAGACCCTTGGTTTCCCACCAGGAATCGAAGGTAAGACCATATTGCTGAAGACTCCACATACTTGGGCTGCAAGGATTTCCACTGAGAAATCCTGCTGGAACTGAGCTGATAACCTCCTCCATGTAGACCATCTGACAGAAAGCTGGAAGAAGCCATTCTACATGCAGTTCAATGGGAGAAAGTGATACCACCAGTGAAGATACTCAACAGTGGACACTGCAAGCCTTATAATTGGCCAGCCAGACCAAATGAGCCAACAGGTGCAATAGTGGCATGTCTGTCATGGTGGAAACTAACTGCCCTCCAATTGGACTGGAGGCCCACTCCATGGGAGGAAATACATTCCTGATACTGAAAACTTAAAACAGGGATAGTCATGAGCCCTAGGGGTGTAACACCTGCTGATGTCTAGATAAATGTACATACTATCTTATCAAACTGCCCAGTAAGCACTTCTCTTAATATTCATACCCTTATATTACTGTTACTCTCACTTTGGGTAGAGAATCTTCTCTTTTCAGATGCCAGTGGCCTTGGGATGACTCAGAAGGTCTCATAGTGCTGGAAAGAAGTGACTGGAGTACTGAGTAACATCTCAATCACACCTTCCAAGGCTCAGGGTCTAATGCGGAAGAGGTGGCAGAAAGAATGTAAGAGCCAAAGGAAGGGTAGGACTCCTTACAACATGCTCCCCCCAGAAATAAAATGGCCTGGATATCTATGACCTCACAGTGCCTGGCACTACCTACACTACCACAAGAGGAGGAAAAGATCATGACATCAAAATAAAAGAGAGAATGATTGAGATGGGGAGGAGATATGATGGAGAATGGAATTTCAAAGGGGAAAGTGGGTGGGGGGAGGGTATTACCATGGGCTATTTTTATAATCATGGGAAATGTTTTAAGAAATTGAGAGAAAGAAAGACACACACAAAAAAATCTAGACAAAGCTGGGCATGGTGGCACACACCTCTAATCGCAAGATTGGGAGGCAAAGGTAGGAGGATCACTATGAGTTTGAGACCACTCTGAGACTACATAGTGAATTCCAGGTCAATCTGGGCTAGGGCCAGACCCTATCTCAATTAAAAACAAAAAAATACAGCCAGGCGTGGTGGCACATGCCTTAAATCCCAGCACTTGGGAGGCAGAGGTAGGATGATTGCTCTGAGTTTGAGACCATCCTGAGATGACATAATGAATTCCAGGCCAGCCTGAGCTACAGTGAGACCCTACCTCAGAAAAAAAAAAAAAAATACAAAGAAAAAAATTTAGATGATATAATTCTACCAAAAATTATAAATCCATCTGAAATGACCTCCATTGGGACTGATTTAGATGAAATTCCTGACAAAGATTTCAAAAATATGATTATAACCATATTCAAAGAAATCAAAGTAATCAAAAAGAAAACAAATTCCTAAAGGAGAACATAGGAAACCAACAATGAAATAAGGAAGTCAATACTAGACATGAGTAAGGAAATAGAAATAGTAAAGAAAAACCAGTCAGAAATACTAGAAATGAAAAGCAGAGTAAGGGCTGGAGAGATGGCTTAGCGGTTAAGCGCTTGCCTGTGAAGCCTAAGGACCCCGGTTCGAGGCTCGGTTCCCCAGGTCCCACGTTAGCCAGATGCACAAGGGGGCACACGCGTCTGGAGTTCGTTTGCAGAGGCTGGAAGCCCTGGCGCGCCCATTCTCTCTCTCTCTCCCTCTATTTGACTTTCTCTCTGTGTCTGTCACTCTCAAATAAATAAATTAATTAATTAAAAAAAAAGAAAAGAAAAGAAAAGCAGAGTAAGTCAAATAGAAAACTCTGTAGAGTTTCTATTCTCACCAGTAGAATGGATGGAGAGGACAGAATATCTAAGCTAGAAGACCAGGTGGCAGATCTAACATAGTACAATAAAGAGAAAGACAAACTAATAGGAAGACATGAATGCGAATTTCAAAACATTCGAGACTTTATAAAAAAATAAAACATTAGAATTCAGAGTCTAGTAGAAGGAGAAGAATTCAACTCCAAAGGCATAGTAGGTGTTTTCAATAAAATCATAGAAGAAAATGTCCCCAAGTTGGGAAAGAGATGCCAATGCAGATACAGGAAGCCTTTAGCATACCAAACAGACAAAACCTGGAAAGAACCTCTCCTCCCCATACTGTAATTAAACTACCAAACACAAAAACCAAAGAAAATATATTGCAAGTAGTTAGATAGAAAAATCAAGTTCCTACAAAGGTAAGCCCGTCAGGATAACAGCAGATTACTCAACACAAACTTTAAAAGCCAAAAGGGCTTGGAATGATATATTCCAAGTTCTGAAAGATAAAAACTGTCAACAAAGATTACTTTAGCCTGCAAAGCTATCCATCCAAAGTGATGGAGAAATAAGGACATTCCACAACAAAAACAGGCTAAATAAATATATGACCACTAACCAGCTCTACAAAAAAATGCTTGAAGAGATCCTTCATGCTGAAGAGTAAGAAAAGCGCACATGAGGAAACAGGAAAAAGTAAACCATCCTCAAATAAGAGTCAATATTAGAGAATAAAGGCAAAACCGGATGCACTACAAAATAAGAAGAATGGCGAGAATAAATGCATACCTTTCAAAAAAAAACCTCTTTAAATCAATGGCTCTAATGCTCCAACGAAAAGACACAGGCTTGCAGACTGGATTTAAAGGCAGGATCCTGCTGTTTGTTGCCTTCCAGAAACCCACCTCACCATAAAAGACAGACATCATCTTAGGGTGAAAGGGTGGAAAATGATATTTCAAGCAAATTGCCCTAAGAAACAAGCAGGGGTTGCTATCCTAATATATGACAGGCTAGACTTCAAACCAACATCAGTGAGGAAAGATAAAGGTTATTTTATACTGATTAAAGGAACACTTCAACAGGAAGACATTACAATCCTAAACACATATGTACCTGACATGGGTGCTCCCCATTTCATCAAATGCTACTAGACTTAACAGACACAGTAAACATCAGGCACAATTGTAGCTGGTGACTTCAATACCCCACTCTCATCAGTTGACAGGTCATCCTGGCAAAAAATAAACAGAGCGACATCTGGATTAAATGATGTCATGGAAGAAATGGACCTAGCAGATATATATAGGACATTTCATCCAAACGTTGCAGAATACACATTCTTTTCAGCAGCACATGGAACATTCTCTAAAATAGACCATATATTGGACTCAAAGCAAATCTTAACAAATATAGAAATATTGAAATAATTCCTTGTACTCTATCTGACCACAATGGGATTATACTACAAATTAGTAACAAAAAAAAAAAAAATACAGAGCATACACAAAGTCATGGAAACTAAACAGTGCAGTACTGAATGAAGAATGGGTCATTGAAGAATTCAAAAAGGAAATTAAAAAAACTGATCGAATCAGGGCTGGGGATGGCTTAGCATTGGGAGCATTTGCCTGCAAAGCCAAAGGATCCCAGTTGGACTCTGAGGACCCATGTAAACCAGGTGCACAAGGGGGCGCACGCATCTGGAATTCATCTGCAATGGCTGAAGGCCCGGGTGTGCCCATTCTCTCTCTCTCTCTCTTTCTCTCTCTTTCTCTCTCTCTCTCTCTCTCTCATAAATAAAATACATTAAAAAATGGATAGAATCAAATGATAATGATAACACAATGGAATACAACCTTTGGGATACAATGAAGGTAGTCCGAAGAGGGAAATCAATAGCTTTAACTGCCTATATTAAGAAATCAGAAGAGCCAGGCATAGTGGCACTCGGGAGACAGGTAGGGGGATCGCCGTGAGTTCGAGGCCACCCTGAGACTCCACAGTGAATTCCAGGTCAGCCTGGGCTAGAGTGAGACCCTACCTTGGAAAAAAAAAAAAAAAAGAAATTAGAAAGGTTGCAAGTAAACAACTTAATCCTTCACCTTAAGATCTTGGAGAAAAAGAGGAACAAGGCAAACCAAAAATCAGTAGATGGTAAGAAATAATAAATTCAGGCATAAATTAATGAAATAGAAGCTGAAAAAAATACAAAGAATCAATGGAACAAAGAGCTGGTTCTGTGAAAGGATAAACAAGATTGGTAAATCTGTAGCAAATGTGACCAAAAAAAGAGAGAAGAGATACAAACTCATAAAATTAGATCACCATTACAACAGATACCAAAGAAATTTAGAAAATTACAAGAACATACTTTAAGAATGTATCCTCCTGTAGGTTTGAAAATCTGAAAATAATTAATGATTTCCTAGATTTATATGATCTACCAAAATTAAATCAAGGTGATATGGGCTGGAGAGATGGCTTAGCGGTTAAGCCCTTGCCTGTGAAGCCTAAGGACCCCGGTTCAAGGCTCGGTTCCCCAGGTCCCACGTTAGCCAGATGCACAAGGGGGCGCACGCATCTGGAGTTCGTTTGCAGAGGCTGGAAGCCCTGGCGCGCCCATTCTCTCTCTCTCCCTCTATCTGTCTTTCTCCCTGTGTCTGTCGCTCTCAAAATAAATAAATAAAAATTTAAAAAAAGTAAATAAATAAAAATATCAAGGTGATATAAGCCATTTAAATAGACCTGTAACAACAACGGGGATCCAAGCATTATAAAAAAAATTCCCAAATAAAAAATGGACAGGCACAGATGGATTCACTGGTGGATTTTACCACCTTCACAGAAGAACCAATGCTTCTCAAACTTTTCCATAAAATAGAAAAGGACAGAATACTACCAAACTCCTTCTACAAAGCCAGCATCACCCTGATAGCAAAACCAAAGACAGAACAAAAAAAGGAAACTATAGACCAATCTCCCTCATGAACATAGATGCAAAAATTATCAACAAAATATTGGCAAGCAGAATACAAGAGTATATCAAAAAGATTATCCACTCTAACCAAGTAGGCTTTATCCCAGAGATGCAGCTTCAAAATATGCAAGTCAGTAAATGTTAATAACACTATATAAATGGACTGAAGAACAAATATCACGTGATCATCTCAATGCATTTGACAAAAGTCAACATCCCTTCATGATGAAAGTGCTACCAGAACTGGGAATAGAAGGAACATATCTCAGTGTAATTAAGCCTATTTTTGACAAACCTACAACCAACATAATATTAAATGGGAAAAAGCCTGAAGGCTTACCACTAAAATTAGGAGCAAGACAAGGGTGTCCACTGACCCCACTTATAATAGCATTCTTCTCTGTACCAATAGAGTAAGAGACACACACAAAAGGGATACAAATTAGCTGGGCGTGGTGGCGCACACCTTTAATCCCAGCACTCGGGAGGCAGAGGTAGGAGGATCGCCGTGAGTTCAAGGCCACCCTGAGACTACAGAGTTAATTCCAGGTCAGCCTGGACCAGAGTGAGACCCTACCTCGAAAAACCAAAAAAAAAAAAGGGGGGGGGGACACAAATTAGAAAAGAAGAGATCAAATTATCATTATTTGCAGATGATATGATTCTGTACATGTGGACCCTAAAGACTCTTCCAGCAAACTGTTAAAGCTGATCAACACTTTTAGCAATGTAGCAGGATACAAAATAAATACAAAATCAGTAGCCATCCTATATACTAACAACAAACATGGTGAGAATGAAATCAGGCACTCATTCCCATTCACAATTGCCTCAGAAAAAAAGAAAGAGGGCTGGAGAAATGGCTTAGTGGTTAAGCTCTTGCCTGCAAAGCCTAAGGACCTTGGTTCGAGGCTCGATTCCCCAGGACCCACATTACCAGATGCACAAGGAGGCGCACATGTCTGGAGTTCATGGCTGGAATCCCTGGCGTGCCCATTCTCTCTCTCTCTCTCTCTCTCTCTCTCTCTCTCTCTCTCTCAAATAAAAATGAACAAAAAAAAATTTTTTTAAAGAAAGAAAAAGTACCTTGAAATTAACCTAACCAAGGAAGTGAAGGATTTCTACAATGAAAACTTTAAAACACTCAAGACAGAAATTGCAGAAGACACTAGGAAATGGAAAGACATTCCATGTTCTTGGATTGGAAGAATTGATATTTTGAAAATGGCAATCTTACCAGAAGCAATCTACACATTTAATGCAACCCCACCAAAATTCCAATAGCATTCTTCATAGAAATAGAAAAAACAATCCTAAAATTCATTTGGAAGCACAGAAGTCTTCAAATAACCAAAGCAATTTTAAGCAACAAAAATAAGGCTTGTGGTATCACCAGACCCAATTTTAAGCTTTATTATAGAGCCATAGTAACAACAGGATGGTATCAGCACAGAGACATGTAGTTCAATGGAACAGAACAGAGGATCCAGATGCAAATCCAGACAGCTATAGCCATCCGATTCCTGACAACAATGTCAAAAACACTCATTGGAGAAAAGACAGCCTCTCCGGCTGGAAAAAAGGCCTAGTGGTTAAGCCATTAGCCTGAGAAGCCTAAGGAGCCGCGTTCAACTCTCTAGATCCCAGGTTAGCCAGACACACAAAGGTGAGGCAAGCACAAGATCGCACATGCCCACTAGGTGATGCAAGCATCTGGAGTGCGATTTCAGTGACTGAGGCCCTGGCCCACCAATTCTCTCTATGTGTCTGTCTGTCTCTCTCTCTCTCTCTCTCTCTCTCTGAAATAATTTTTTAAGTTTTTTATTTTATTTTATTTTATTTGACAGAGAAAGAGGGAGAGAGAGAGAGAGAATGGGTGCACCAGGGCCTCCAGCCACTGCAAATGAAACTCCAGACACATGTGCCCCCTTGTGCATCTGGCTAACATGGGTCCTGGGGAATCAAACTTAGGTCCTTTGGCTTTGCAAGCAAACCCCTTAACCACTAAGCCATGCCTCCAGCCCTAATTTTTTTTAAGTTTTTTGTTCATTTTTATTTATTTATTTGAGAGTGACAGAGAGAAAAAGAGGTAGATAGATACAGCGAGAGAGAGAGAATGGGCGTGCCAGGGCTTCCAGCCACTGCAAATGAACTCCAGACATGCGCGCCCCCTTGTGCATCTGGCTAATGTGGGTCCTGGAGAATCGAGCCTCAAACCAGGGTCCTTAGGCTTCACAGGCAAGCGCTAACTGCTAAGCCATCTCTCCAGCCCCCTAATTTTTTTTAAAGACAGCCTCTTTAATAAATGGTGCTAGTAAAACTGTATATCTATATGTAGAAGGATGAAAATAGATCCTTATATCTCTCCGTGCACAAGAATCAAGTCCAAATGGATCAAAGACCTTAATATCAGACCTGACACTCTGAAATTCCTAGAGGAAAAAATAGGGGAAACCCTTCAACATATTGGCATAGGCAGCAACTTTATGAATATAACCCCAGTTGCTCAGGACATAAAACCCCTAATGAACACTGGAACCTCATGCAATTACAAAGCTTTTGTACAGCAAAGGACACTGTGAATAGAGCAAAGAGGCAGCCTACAGAATGGGAGAAAACCTTTGCCAGCATACATCTGACAGAGGGTTCATATCTCGGATATACAAAGAACTCAGAAAACTAAATAATAAGAAATCAAACAACCCAATTAAAAATGGCCTATGGAACTAAATAAGGAGTTCTCAAGGGAAAAAACACAGATGGTGTATAAACATCTGAAAAATGTCCTACATCCTTAGCCACCAGGTAAATGCAAATTAAAACTACTTTGAGATTCCATCTCATTGCTGTCAGAATGGCTACCATCATGAAAACAAATGACAAAAACATGCTGGTGAGGATGCAGAAAAAGGAGAACCCTTCTATACTGGTGGTGGGAATGTAATCTGGTACAGCTATTGTGGAAATCAGTGTGGAGGTTCTTGAGACAGCTGAAAATAGTGGCCATGTACCACACCTGGGCGTATATCCTACAGACTCATCACACGATCTCAGAGTTATTTATTGCCATTCTGTTCACAGTAGCTAGGAAATGGAACCAGCCTAGATGTCCCTCAACTAATAAATAGGTAATGAAGATGTGATACATTTATGCAATGGAGTTCTAGTCAGTAGTGAAGAAAAAGAAAATTGTAAAAATCTGTAGGGAAATGGAACTGAAAAGGATTATAGTAGGTGAGGTAACCCAGGCTCAGAAAACTAAACCTTGCATGTTCTGTCTCACTCGTGGATACTAGCTACAAATGTTTAGACTTAAATGTGAGTTGGAATAAAAGTGGACAGCAGAGGCCAGTAAGTTAGAAAAGAGCTATAAGGGACAGAAGAGAAGGAAAGACTAAAGGGATGGTATTGTGTGTGTGTGTGTGTGTGTATACGTATATAGATATCCATATATGTGTATATATATATTGTATATATATGCATATATGTATATATATGTGTGTGTATATATATGTATGTATGTATATGTATATGTATATGTTGATGAACAGATTACTGGGGTAGAATGGCCTAAGTGAGGACATGGTAAGAAATGAGTAAAAGAAGGGTGGGGGGAGGGTTAATCAAAATTCAGGATATTGTGAATAAACCATATGAACCTAGCTTTTTGGGTAGCGGCATACCCAGAAGCCATGGACTGTTACTAGAAAAATGCCAGTGCTGGAGATGGCATACCTTCCAGTGAGCTGCTGGCCAGGGAGGTTCCTGATGCCCCCAAAACATTACGGACCTTTGCCAAGGCTCTTGGTTTCCCACCCGAAATAGATGGTAATAGATGCTGGAGACTCCGCACGCTTAGGCTCCGAGGTCACTGGGAAATCAAGCTACGGCTGAGCTGACACCCTCCTTCGTGTGAACCAGCTGACAGAAAGCTGGAAAAAAGCTGTGCTGCAGGCAGCTCCATGGGACAGAGAGGTCATCAGTGCAGATAAGCAACAGTGGACACTGCAAGCCTTAAGTTTGGCCAGCCAGACCAAGTGAATGAATGGGTACAACAGTGGCATGTCTGTTATAGGGAATGGGAGGCCTGCTCCATGGGAGGAAATACATGCCTGGTCCTGAAAACCTAGTCAAAAACCTACAGCCCAGGAATTCACGAGCCCTAGGAGTGTAACGCCTGCTCTTCTCTAGCTAAATGCATGCATTATGCTCACCAAACTGTCCTGTAAGAACTTCTCTTAATGTCCATGCCCACATATTAATGCTACTCTCACTTCTGCTTGCAGAAGCTTCTCAGATGGCAGTGACCACTGGGATGACCCAAAAAGCACCACAGTGCCGAGAAGAAATGATGGAGGAGTGCTCAGCACAAAAATATCTCTACCATATCTTTCAAAGCTCAGGGCCCATTGCAGAAGAGGTAGCAGAAAGCATGTAAGAGCCAAACAAAGGGTAGGACTACTTTCAACGCAATTGTCCAGACACAATATGCCTCGGGATCCATGACCTCGCAGTGCCTGACACTACCTTCACAAGACCCTCATAATAGGAGGAAAAGACGATGACATCAAAATAAAAGAGACTAATGGAGAGAAGGAGGGGATATGATGGAGAATAGATTTGTGAAGGGGAAAGTGGAGGAAGAAATTGTCTATTTATTGTTTATTGTCTATAGTTATGGAAGCTGTCAATTAAAAAAAAAAATTAGAGCCAGGCATGGTGGCACACGCCTTTAATCCCAGCACTTGGGAGGCAGAGGTAGGAGGATCGCCATGAGTTCGAGGCTACTCTGAGACAACATAGTGAATTCTAGCTCAGCCTGGGACCAGAGTGAGACCCTACGTCAAAAAAGTTTTTAAGAGTCCTGGGGGCTGGAGAGATTGCTTAATGGTCAAGGCACTTGACTGCAAAGCCTAAGGACCCAGGTTCAATTTCCCAGTACCCACGTAAAGCCAAATGCACAAGGTGGTTCATGAGTCAAGTTCATTTGCATTGGCTGAAGGTCCATTCTCTCTCTCAAATTAGAAAAAAATAAAGAAGGGAGGAAGGAAAGGGAAGGGAAGGGAAAAGAAAAGAAAAGAGGAAAGGAGGAGGAAGGGAGAGAGGGGATGGAGGGAGGGAGTAAAGAAGGGAGGGAGGGAGGGCGGGAGGGGAGGAAATTGAGTCCGGGGCCAGTGGGATTGGTACCTTCTAGAGGCTGTGAGGGAGAAACCATTTCATGCTCATCTCTTGTAGCAGTTTGCCATCTCCATCTAACCTCATCGTCACATGGTGTTCTCTCTGGGTGCGTATCTGTGCCCCACTTTCCCTGCAATAAGCATCCCAGTCATAGTGGATTAAGGACAAGACCTCTCTGACGACCTCATTATAACTTGCTTGTCTATAAGGATACGGTGCCCCCAGGAGGTCAAGTTCTGAGGTTAGGTAGGCTTCACCCCATGAATTTGGGATGGATATAATTCACCTCATAACATCAAGGAAGACCACCATCCAAAACATGTTCGTAAGGTCATTCAGGGAGAGAACATAAATCCAGTGAGTGATGAAAACTTGCCTCGATACATACAAGAATGTGCAAAGCCTTCCTTTTGAAAACCCCAGACTAAGTGACTCTGGTTGGATCACTTTATGAACCTCAAGTTCAGCCCAGATACATAAATCCTTGGAAGAAAATCCAAGCCAATTTTGGAGTTTCTGACAAGCTCCAGAGGCTGAACGGATCAGACAGAATTTCACTTGGAAATTAGGCTTATTGAGTCTAACTTGAAATGATGCAAATTCACAGGACACAAACTCCTTATAAATTGAATAGAACAAAACACAAAAGACTCCTGAGCCATCTGGAATGTACATGCTGAATGTTGACGTTTTTCTGTCCTGGCAACAGCGGGGCACGAAGGGCCAGCCTGGCACGACCTTCTCACCACTGCCTCAGAAACACAGTACATTCGTAGCTCCTGGGAATGCGAGTTATTTCAAATGGCACAGTACGCAGAGTACCAATAACATCATCTCACGTGGTGAGCAAAATTTCAAACAATAAGGAATCTCCTTACATAAAGATGTCCCAAAACCGGCAACATTTCAAGGTGAACAAGCTTAAAGGTTGGCAGATTGTGTTTTTATCAATATATCAGAAGGTGCAATGGTTAATTTTCATTATTAGCTTCACTGGATTTATACTCACCTAAGAAAAACCTTGGTGGGTTGACCTGTGCTTCCAGAAAGCATTAAGTGAGCAGAGAAGACCTACTTCTTTTTTTTTTTTTTTTTTTGGTTTTTCGAGGTAGGGTCTCACTGTAGCCCAGGCTGACCTGGAATTCACTATGGAGTCTCAGGGTGGCCTCGAACTCACGGCGATCCTCCTACCTCTGCCTCCTGAGTGCTGGGATTAAAGGCATGCACCACCATGCCTGGCTTTTTTTTATTTTTTATTTATTTATTTTTTTTAGTTTTAAGAACACCTACTCCAAATGTGACCAGCACCTTCCCATGTCTTGGGGGTCCAAATTAAATACAAAGGAGACGGTGAGTTGAGCACTCGCATTTACCTCTTTCTGCTTCAATTCACTATGTAGTCTCAGGGTAGTCTCGAACTCACGGCAATCCTCCTACCTCTGCCTCCAGAGTGCTGGCATGAAAAGCATGTGCCACCACACCTGGATTTTTTTTTTTTTTGTATTTTTGACAATTCCATATATGTATATAATGTACTTATAATATAATGATCATAATTGAGCTTCTGCGAGAGAAGGAAAAAACTCAGTAGCAGAGGCCAGTAAGTTAAAAAGGAGATATAAAGGGAAGAGAAAGGAAGGGAGGAGGGTGCTTAATAGGTTGGTATTGTATATATGTAAGTAGAATCATTGAGATGGGGAGGGGATATGATGGAGAATGGAATTTCAAAGGGGAAAGTGGAGGGAGGGAGGATATTACCATGGGATATTGTTTATAATCATGGAAAATGTTAATAAAAATTGAGAAAAAGCCGGGCATGGTGGTGCATGCTTTTAATCCCAGCACTTGGGAGGCAGAGGTAGGAGGATCGCTGTGAGTTCGAGGCCACCCTGAGACTCCATAGTGAATTCCAGGTCAGCCTGGGCTAGAGTGAGACCCTACCTCAAAAAAAAAAAAAAAAAAATTGAGAAAAAAATAAAAATATATATAATGATCATATTCATCCCACTGTGCCCTCGGTTACCCCCTCCCATTTCACAAACATCTTCTTCCCAACTAACCCCTTTCCTACGTTCATGTCTTTATTGTGTGTGTGACTTACTGGGATTGCTTGTAGGAGCATGGACTAGCAGTGACGTATGCGCATCCATGCAGGCAATGTACCCGAGGCCATGTCACTGAAGAATGCGACTCCCCTTCCCTCAATAACCAGAAACTGCCCAGTAGCTACTCCTGGAGCACCATTCACGAGGGAATTTCAAGGCTCAATCTCGGCAGGAAACCACAAGCTTCAATGGGTTCCTAAGTGAACGAACAGCCGTGTCGTGTCCAGAAGACAGCATTCCACAGAGCTCCTCCCCACCCTCCAGCTCCCACAGTGCTCCTTGAGTCTTGGAGTGGGGTGACAGAGCTATCCCATTAGAGCCAAACGTACCCTCACTATTTTTTGGCACTCGCCAGGTATGACTCTGTGTTGACTATTTTATTTTTTAGCCTACTGCAAAAAGAAACATCTGACTGAGGCTGAGAGCAGCATGAATCTATGGGCATAAAAAAAAAAAATGTTGAGAATGCAGTTTGGGACCTGGCGAGGTGGTTCAGTGGTTAAAGGCAATTGCTTACAAAGCCCGATGGCCAAGGTTTGATTCCCCAGTACCCACGTAAAACCAGACGCATAAAGTGGCACATTCACCTAGAGTTCATTTGCAGTGGCAGAAGGCCCTGGCATGCCCATTCTCTTTCTGTGTCTATGTATGTATCTCTTTTTTCTGTCCCTCTCTCTCAAATAAATAAATATTTTTTTTAAGTAGAAGGCAGTTTGGCAACCTGTCCATTTAGAATATTCAACAACAAGACATTCCCCCATGTGCTTATTATCTCCCCAGCCACAGGCTTTTGACCAGGACTATAATACCCGTCACGAATTCTCTCCTATGGAGCAGGCCTCTAACCCAGTGAAAAATCAGTAGGGAAGCTGGAGAGATGGCTTAGTGGTTAAGGCGCTTGCCTGCGAAGCCTAAGGATCCAGGTTCGATTCTCCAGGTCCCACATAAGCCAGACGCACAAGGTGGCACATGCATCTGGAGTTCGTTTGCAGTGGCTAGAGTCCCTGCCGTGCCCATTCTCTCTCCCTCTCTGTCTCTTTCCCTCTCTTTCTCTCACTCTCCCTGTCTCTAATAAATAAATAAAAATAAAATCTTAAAAAAGAAATCAGTTGGTTGCCCTCCCCTGGTCATTCCGCTGTTGCACCAGTGGACATCACCTGCCCAACAGGTCACTTGTGTGTGCTCTCATTTAAAAAAATTTTTAATATCATTTTTACTTATTTGAGAGCAATGGAGAGAGAGAGAATGGGCACACCAGGGCCTCCAGCCCATTGCAAACAATCTCCAGATACATGCACCACCTTGTACATCTGGCTTATGTAGGTTGCAGAATTGAACCTGGGTTCTTAGGCTTCGCAGGCAAGCACCTTAACCGCTAAGCCATCTCTCCAGCCCTCATTTTGAATTTGATAGTTGCTAAGAATTAAAAGTTTTTAATTACTCTGTAACAGGGTTATCCAACTATGTCCATGTAAGTAATGGCTATTCTACAAAAAAAAAAAAAAAAAAAAAAAAGCCACTGGAAAATCAACAGCTGGGGACTTGAGGTTAGATATGATGTTTTAAAATTATAGAAGGAAGGCCTGGTTAAATTAAGAGCAAGCACTGTGTCAAAGATGTAAGTATGGGGCTGGAGAGATGGCTTAGTGGTTAAGGTGCTTACCTGCAAAGCCAAAGAACCCAGGTTTGAGTCCCCAGGACCCAGGTAGGCCAGATGCACAAGGTGGCACATGCATCTGGAGTTTGTTTGCTACAGCTAGAGGCCCTAGCGTGCCTGTATTCATTCATTCTCTCTCTCTCTCTCCCTCTCTCTCCCGCTCCCTCCCTCTCTCTCTCTCTCTCTCTCTCTCAAATAAATAAAATAATTTTAAAACAAAGAGGTAAACTGAGGATAAAAAGGCTGTTAAAGGGAAAATAGGTCACAATAGGTATAATGTTTTGCCCTCTGAGACTACATTCCCCTGCCTACACTTATTCCTATGGGAAAGTTAATTTACTCCACTTTTATTCTCTTGAGAAAACTAACCTTAAATTGTGCAAGTTTTTTCTTTGTTTGTTTGTTTTTCTTCATAGGGTCCCACTTTGGCCCAGGCTGATCTGCAACCCACTCTGTAGTCTCAGGCTGGCCTCGAATTCAGAGTGATCCTCCTACTTCTGCCTCCCGAGTGCTGGAATTAAAGGCGTGCACCACCACACCAGGCTTATTGTGCAAGACTTTAATTTTGCAAGATCTTCAGGAACATGTCTGAAACTTTTAAAGCTATTGCCCTTTATTTTCTTAACAACTTTTTGAAAAATAATTTACATAGTGTCAGATTCACTCCCTCTAAGTATATGATTCAACAATTTCTAGTAAACTGATTAAAATGTGTAACCATCAATGTAATCTAATTTTAGAACATTTTTATCATGTCACTAAGAACTTTTATGTTCATTTACAATTGATCCCATACCTACCTCAAACTCTAAGTAACTACAAGCCAATTTTTTGTCCCTTAAATTGACTTTTTTGAACATTTCATACAAATGAGCCATATAATAGGTACTTTCATATCTGGCTTATTTTATTTAGTATGATGTGTTTGGGGGGTCATATGCTGTGTCATACATCTGTATTTCCTTCCTTTTTATTTATTCATTTATTTTGTTTTGTTTTGTTTTTTGAGGTAGGATTTCACTCCAGCCCAGGCTGACCTGGAATTCACTACGTACTAACAGGGTGGCCTCGAACCCATGGCAATTCATCTACCTCTGCTTCCCAAGTGCTGGGATTAAAGGCATGCGCCACCACGCCCAGCGCTTTTTATTTATTCTTAAATAACATTCCGTTATATTGACTGTAGAACTGTTTTTAGAGTTTTTTGGAGTTTATATGGCCCAGAGGCATAATCAATTCTTACTGCATATACTGTGTGACTATAAA
Source organism: Jaculus jaculus (assembly GCF_020740685.1). Classification (NCBI taxonomy): domain Eukaryota; kingdom Metazoa; phylum Chordata; class Mammalia; order Rodentia; family Dipodidae; genus Jaculus; species Jaculus jaculus. The sequence goes on from NC_059121.1 coordinate 4,546,288, forward strand.
TATTTGGGGGGGGGGGGCTTTTTTGTTGTTGTTTTGTTTTTTGAGGTAGGGTCTCACTGTAGCTCAGGCTGACCTGGAATTCACTATGTAGTCTCAGGGTGGCCTCGAACTCACGGCGATCCTCCTACCTCTGCCTCCCAAGTGCCGGAGTTAAAGGCGCACGCCACCATGCCTGGCTGTGTGACTATAATTATATGCGCTAATTGGCATTTAAACATAGCCACCAGTAAGTCCTCCCTTCCTGTGCACACCTCTGGTATAAGAGTCTATTTCTCTTTCCCTAATATCTGCACTGGCCCTATCACTCATCTTGTCCAGTAGGAAAACCTGGTGCTGATTCTCTGAAACCCCCAAGGCTAGGACTTAGGAGAATTGGCAACTTCTATTTCCCTTTTCTTGGAAGCCAGGGGTCATACTGCATTAAAGCTAGGACCTACTTAGGACAATGAACAAGGGCAACAACACCTGGGGCGTTATAACTACAGCCCAGTTCCCAAACTAACATAGCGCACGGAACTGAGAAACCACCCGGCTGAGCCCAGTCAACCCACATGATCATAAGAAATAATGAGCAGTTATTGTCTCCAGCAGTCTGTACAAATTCATTATGGAACATTAAGTAACTAAAACAAAGACCATTTAACCAGTCTTTTCCTTTCCTTTGACTTTTTTTAATTTTTATTTATCTGCAAACAGAAAGAAGGAGAGGAGAAAATGGGCACGCCAGGACCTCTAGTCACTGCAAATGAACTTCAGATGTGTGCGCCACTTTGTGTATCTGGCTTTACATGGGTAACTGGGGAATCAAACCAGGATCTTTTGGCTTTCCAGGCAGGCACCTTAACCGCTAAGCCATCTCTCCAGCCCCTACAGTCTTTCTTTCCTCTTTAAATTTTTGGTTTTGTTCTGCTTGAATTTTTTACAGTTGGACTCTATTCTGGACAGTTGCACTGGGCCCCAGCTTTACCAACACTTCCTTGGCTGTTTATACCACATGGAAGAGTTTTGTGTGGGTGAGCACTCTTCCTATTCATATACAGAAATCTTGAGATAACACTTAAGTGCTCTGGAGAGCATCGTGAGGAGAGCTTCACAGAAAGGGTTACTCTGTTCTTCCCCTCCACTCCCTTACCATATTGGATAAAGAGTCCACAGCCAGCTGCTCCCCCAATGGGGGACAAGTTAATTTAGTAATCCTACCAGGAAAGCTAATAACTCAATTAAGTACTTTCTGAATTTTAATTAAAGGAAAATCAGCATGATAGACTGTGCCTAAGGATACAAATGTTGTTAAAATATAATCCTGACCCTCAGAGAGTTCAGAATGAGGCTGCAAACAAGGGAGGGAGGGAGGGAGGAAGTCAGGAAGAGAAATTGCAAAGTAATTCCATCAGCCTCTCTCTAAAACTGCACAACCCGCAAAGAAAAGCATGAATCGGGTCTCCAGAAGGTGCTCATGAACAGCATTCAGCAGCAGACATAATGAGGCTACGACTCCTTCGAAACAGTGCATCCTTCAAGAGTTAGAACTCTGCCGTGTACCTTTGCCATTTCCTGTTCTCCAGCAAGACACAAGTGCTGCATAAACTTAGTTCAGGCACCGTCATGGACATGACAAGATTACTTCGGGCTTTATTGGTCAAGGAAGTCTTCAACAAGTCGTGGAGACTAAAATTGTCCCTTGGGGAAAAAGGGTGCAGTGACTGAACTAACTAAAATCTAACTAAGCCTAATGACAATAGCTCCTTTCAATTAAGAAGAAATCCTTGGGTTGGGGAGATGGTTTCATGGTTAAGGTGCTTGCCTGCAAAGCCTAAGGACCCAGGTTTGATTCCCCAGTACCCACGTATGCCAGATGTACAAGGTTCACATGTATCTGGAGTTCATTTGCAGTGGCTAAAGGCTCTGGTGCACTCATTCTCTGTCTCTCTACTTATCTCAATCTCTCTCTCATAAATAAATAAAAGGGGTTTCTTTTAGATTTTTTTTTTTTTAATTTGAGAGCAACAGACAGAGAGAGAAAGAGAGAATAGGTACACCAGGGCCTCCAGCCACTGCGAACGAACTCCAGGTGCATGCACCACCTTGTGCATCTGGCTTACATGGGTACTGGGGAATTGAGTCTCAAACTGGGGTGCTTAGGCTTCACAGGAAAGTGCTTAACTGCTAAGCCTTCTCCCCAGCCCAAATAATAGTTTTGTTTTGTTTTTGTTTTTTCGAGGTAGGGTCTCACTCTAGACCAGGCTGACCTGGAATTCACTATGGAGTCTCAGGGTGGCCTCAAACTCATGGCGATCCTCCTACCTCTGCCTCATGAGTGCTGGCATTAAAGGTGTGCACCACCATGCCCAACGAAAGTATTTTCTTTAAAGAAGAAATTCTCACTATGGAATTTGATAAACATGTGGGTCAGCACCCAGCACTAGACTCAAGCTTATTACAACATAGGATTCTTGAAAATTGTCCCTACTCAGTTTCCATCATCTGCTTGTGTTTGAATGTCAAATGTCCCCGTAGCCTCAGGAATTTGTAATTAAGCTTCCTACATAGTCCTCAGCTTGGAGCATTTGGGGGGTAGAGCCCTGCTGGAGGAGGTGTGTGTGGCAGCTCTTGAGTCTAACTCTAAGGTATGTTCTGAGCCAGTCTGAACTGTGCTTGTTGCCTGTTTGCTGTGGATGTGTGGTGGAGTGAGCCAGCATCTTCCATGATGAAGCTTCCCCTGGAATCTGTCAGCCTGAAAGAAACCTTTCCTACTTTAGGCTGCTTCTGGTCCAGTGTCTGTTCCAGCAAGGAACAGGTGACTACAGCAGCTTGCATCTTAGATAAGACAGTAAAAGAAGGAAATGCATGCTCCTTCACAAAACCCCACAGGAGGGTCTTCCTTCTGCGGTGAGGGGCTTTGCTCTCTAGAATCACAGGTCAAGCCGGGCGTGGTGGCACATGCCTTTAATCCCAGCACTCGGGAGGCAGAGGTAGGAGGATTGCTGTGAGTTCAAGGCCACCCTGAGACTAGAATGAAACCCTACCTCAGAAAAAAAACAAAGGGGAATGGAGGGATGGCTTAGCAGCTAAGGCATTTGCCTGCAAAACTAATGGATCCAGGTTCGATTCCCCAGGACCCACGTTAGCCAGATGCACAAGGTGGCGCACGCATTTGGAGTTCATTTGCAGTGGCTGGAAGCCCTGGAGTGCCCTCCCCCCCCCTGCCTCTTTCTCTTTTAAATAAATACATAAAAATATATTTTTAAAATAAAAATTAAAAAACAAACAAAGCCAGGCATGGTGGCACATGCCCTTAATCCTAGCATTCAGGAGGCAGAGGTAGGAGGATCACCATGAGTTCAAGGTCACCCTTAGACTACATAATGAATTCCAGGTGAGCCTGAGCTAGAGCAAGACCCTACCTTGAAAAAAACAAAACAAACTATGTATACACACACACACACACACACACACACACACGCACATGCACACATACATAGAGAGAGAGAGACTCATAGGTCAAAGGAACCCAAGATTCTAAATCTATTTTTAATGAGGCATCTATTTCATATGTTGTTTGTGATGCATGTGTGGTGTATATAGATTAATGCAACCTTAGCACATACCTGTAGAGGCCAGAGGAAAAGGTTAAATGTTGTTCTCTGTCATTCTAGCACAAATTTCCTTGAAACAGACTCTCACACTGAACCTGGAGCTACCTTTTTTTTTTTTTTCCAGCTTCTGTGGCATGTGAGGCACCAGCAATTCTCCTCTCTCTGCCCTCTGCAGAACTGGGCTTACAGGCATGCAAGGCCAAGGCCGGCTCTGTACAAGGGTGTTAAGGGTCTACCGCGTGGTGAGTCAGACCCTCATGCTTGGGCAGCAAGTGCTCTTACCAGCTGAGACATCTCCCCAGCCCCCTATGAGTGGCTTTTTAAATTGGGAAAACAGGGCTAGAGGTTAAGGAGCCTGCCAGCAAAGCCAAAGGACCAGGGTTCCATTCCCCAAGGCCCACGTAAGCTAGATGCCAAGGGGGCGCATGCATCTGGGGTTTGTTTGCAGTGGCTAGAGGCCCTAGCACACCCATTTTCTCTCTCTCTCTCTCTCTCTCCTTGCCTACGTCCTTCTCTCTCAAATAAAATAAAATAATATAAAATAAATAAAAAGTAGGGAAACCTCTTTAACATATTAAGAAAATCAAATTTCGGTTTTACTCAGCACTCAGATCAATTACAGCACAAACGGAACAGAACAGAGAGAGATGCTCCCTCAAGAGTCGGGGAGAGGGGGCGGAGGCCATTCTGGACAGCCTGCAAGGGGCCGCATGCAGGAAAAACAAGTATAATGTTCCAAGCTAAAGCGCGGCTCAGCCACGGGTGACATTCTGTGCAAATGCCATAGGCCACTTTATAGTTTTTGTGAGAAGTATGGTGTGTGGGAAAAGGCAGGCCCTGAGCCATTTGGGCGCTTAGACGTAACGAGCCTTCCCCGCTGTCCCAGATGGGTAAGGCTAAGCCCGCCCTCTTGCAAGTAAACGTGTAAGGTCTAGTTGTTCACGGCAGTCAGCTGGAGAGGTGGTGGCAAGGACACCATGGGCAGAGATGACAGGGGAGGGGGACACTAGAGCCAGTTCTGGGGACTCGCCCACACTCTCCTGAAGTAAGTGGCCACTGTTGGCAGTCACAGCTTCTCAATGCTGGACAAGCGCCTGACCAGAAACGTCTTGCAGGAGGATGCCTTAGGGCCAGGCCACCAGATCCCTCCCCCAGGGACCTAGCTCTGCCCACCAGCGATGCCAGCTGGTCTAGCTCCGTCAGGAATGCTCTGAGGAAGCAGGAGTTGGGGGAGGGGTCTCCATTTAACCCCAGGAAGCACAAAGCACCTGTGAGTGTAAGCGCATCTGACTTCATGCTTTCTCTTTTGCTTTTTTTTTTTTTAAATATATTTTATTTATTTGACAGAGAGAGAAAAAAAATACAGAGAGAATGGGTGTGCCAGGGCCTTCAGCCACTGCAAACAAATGCGTGCACCCCCTTGTGCATCTGGCTTACATGGGTTCGGGGGAATCGAACCAGGGTCCTTTGGCTTTGCAGGCAAGTGCCTTAACCACTAAGCCATCCCTCCAGCCCCAGACTTTGTGCTTTCTCATCCGGGAAATAGGGAGGGGGGGGTGCTCTTGGTCCTGCATCCAGCCCCTTGGAGGATGTCCAGAATGGCCTCCTCACCCTCTCCCAGACTCTTGAGGGAGTCTCTCTCTCTGTTCGGTTCCATCCATGCTATAATGACCTCAGTGTTGAGTAAAACAGAAAACAGGAAGAGATCAAGAGAGGTCGAGTCAATTTACATGAGAAAGAGCATGCTGCTCATCTTGAAAAAATAGATCTGGAAGGCAAGACGGGAGTTTGTAGGAAAGAAAGAACTGCAGAGAGGGAGAGAGAGGAGGGAGGGAGGAGGGGAGGCAGGCAGCTGAGATGACGAAAGGTCTTCAGGAAGCGCGATATGTAAAGATGATGAGCGGTCACCCTGTTTCCACTTACACAGACATCTATCTTGCTTTCTGAGGAAAATGGAGGGTTTTTTTTAAAGCTTTTGTTTTGTTTGATTTTTTTTTTTTTTTTTTTTGCCAGAGTTGAGTTTCTTGGTGTGACAGGATGCTGAGACTGACCTATAGGCAGCCCAGTTAAAAGACACTAAGGCTGGGCTGGTGAAATGGCTTAGCAGTTAAGGCATTTGCCTGCAAAGCCTAAGGACACTGGTTCAATTCCCCAGGACCCATGTTAAACCAGATGCACAAGGGGGTGTATGCATCTGGAGTTCATTTATAGGGGCTAAAGGCCCTGGCTCACCCATTCTCTATCTTGCTCTCAAATAAATAAATAAAGACACTAAAGCTGGCTAAATAGAGCTAGAGAAAGAAACATTTCCCAGTTCTCAAGGAGTCTCACAGAATGCTAATATCCACTTGGGAGATATGCAAGAATATTAACATTCCAGTCAATGTTCTGGAAAAAGGATCAGAAAAAAAAAAAAAAAAAAAAACCTGTATGACTTTAATCCAGCATCTTCCAAATTTAATTTACCACAGAGCTTTTCATGAAAAATGCTTTGAGACCTTGGTACAAAGGATAAAACAGTAAGACCCAAAGCTATTGCCTGATGATATGGGGAGAATTAGGACTTTGGATGTTACTGGCAAAGTTTCATGGGATTCGTATCTCAGGCCATGGAAGAAACTGTGTTCGCCACAGCTTCAGTGAACAGCTTGGCTGCTTAGCTTCATGAAGAGAAACTCCTATCGTGAAACAACTTTCAGGAGGGAAAGGGGAGGGAGGGCTGGAAGGAGGGAAGGAGGAAAGGGCGGTGGATATAACCTGCCATGGCCACGGGACAGGAGGAAAAGCAGCACAGAGCTAAAAGTGGGACTCTTGCTGGTGAGTAGACAGCAAGCTTTTCCCGGCCTGGGCCAGTAGTTGCCATGTTAAAGAGAAACCTTCTAAGAAATCAGCACAGGATGGGGCGTTGGGAAGATGGCTCAGCCGTCAAAAGCTCTTGCTTGCAAAGCATGCCAGGCCTGGGTTCAATTTCCCAGTACCCACCTAAAGCCAGACTCAAAGTGGTGCATGTACCTGGTGCTCACCGCTGGAAAAGACCCTGACATGCGCACATGCACACACATGCACGCATGCTCACAAACACACACATACATGTGGGTACAAAAAATAAAAAAAAATAAAAAAAGAAATCAGTTGAGAAGGGCTGGGTAAATTGTTCATGGGTAAGAGCTCTTGCTATGCCAAGTATGAATGGCTCTGTTCAGTCCTCAGTACCCACATAAAAAGTTGGGTAGGGCTGGAGAGATGACTTAGTGGTTAAGCACTTGCCTGTGAAGCCTAAGGACCCCGGTTCAAGGCTCAATTCCCCAGGACCCACGTTAGCCAGATGCACAAGGGGATGCACGTTTCTGGGGTTCATTTGCAGTAGCTGGAGGCCCCGGCGTGCCCATTCTCTCTCTCTCTCTTTCTGCCTCTTTCTCTGTCTGTCGCTCTCAAATAAATAAAAATAAACAAAAAAAAGTTGGGTAAACAGAGCTGGAGACATGGTTCGGTGGTTAAGACACTTGCCTGCAAAGCCTAACTACCCAGGTTCGATTCCCCAATGGATCTTGATTCAAATGAAAGATTTTTCTTTCCAACAGCCAACTGTTCATTTTACTTCTGTAGTTCTCTTTTTCCTCGATTTCTGCTTCTCCCTCCTGGTAGTGACTCCTTCACTAGTTTTCAACATTTGATTCTTTGATTTTATCCACCTGTAATACACATTCCTCTTGGCCATTATTCACACCTTTGCAGAAACCCATGTATTGCCTAGAGAAGTAGAAGGTAGGGAGAAAGCCAGGCCCAGTGACCCGGGGCCTGTAATCCCAGCTACGTGGGCACCTGAGGCAAAAGGATCAAAAATTCAAGGACTGGGGCTGGACAGATGGCTTACCGGTTAAGGCATTTGCCTGCAAAGCCAAAGAACCCAGGTTGATTCCCCAGGACCCACGTTAGCCAGATGCACAAGGGGGCGCACGCATCTGGAGTTCGTTTGCAGTGGTTAGAGGCCCTGGCGCACCCATTCTCTCTATCTTTCTCTCCCCTTCTGTCCCTCTTTTTTTTTAAAAAAATTTGTTTATTTTTGTTCATTTTTATTTATTTATTTGAGAGTGACAGAGAGAGAGAGAGAGAAAGAGAGGCAGAGAGAGAGAGAATGGGCACACCAGGGCTTCCAGCCACTGCAAACGAACTCCAGATGCGTGCGCCCCCTTGTGCATCTGACTAACGTGGGTCCTGGGGAATGGAGCCTCGAACCGGGGTCCTTTGGCTTCACAGGCAAGCGCCTAACCGCTAAGCCATCTCTCCAGCCCAAATTTTGTTTATTTTTATTTATTTATTTGAGAGTGACAGACAGAGAAAGAGGCAGATAGAGAGAGGGAGAAAGAGAGAGAATGGGCACGCCAGGGCCTCCAGCCACTGCAAACGAACTCCAGACTTGTGTGCCCCCTTCTGCATCTGGCTAACGTGGGTCCTGGGGAATCGAGCCTCGAACTGGGGTCCTTGGGCATCATAGGAAAGCACTTAACCACTAAGCCATCTCTCCAGCCCTGTCTTAAATAAATCAATAAGTAAAAGATTTTAATTTTTTTTATAAAAATAGATTGCAAAATGGATGGACTCATAGCTCCCTTCTTTGTGAATTTTAGTTTCTGGCTTTTATTACATGCCACCTTGCCGGTGTGCTGTGCTTGGAATCCGTCCTCTGGTTTGGGTGGGTTTAGTGCTACTTAGGAAAGCAGATTCAACAACAAAAAGATGACGTCACCCTTTAGCCAAATCGCACTGATGCTCCGGAGCCTGCGCGCACCCATTCATCTCTGCTGACAGCGCTCAGCGGGAAGGCTTCCAGGGCAAGATGTGCGCTCCCTTGGCAACAGGAATGACTGAACATCCATTTTCAAATCCCAAGAGGAAGAATTTAGTAAATCCTGACTTTTTATAAACGTACTGCGAATAAAGGAGAGACAGCAAATGCTGTCCTCAAGCCTGTTCTGGTTAAAAATTAAAACTCCCAAGAATTCAAGTGTGAAGCAATTCATGCATTTTATTCACATTATAAAAATATTTTCTTCACTTAAAGGCATATTTAAGTGGGACTCACACACACACAAAAAAAAAATCAGTAGGGAAATCAAAGCCGTCGATTTTGCAAGAATATGTGGGTGTGCTAAGAAAGGACTTGATGTTTTGTGACGGTTTGATGAGGACTTGAGGCAAAAATTAGTAAAAGATCATTATGCAGGGTTCCACTCGAGTGTGCTGACAAGGCTTCGAAGTAGAATGCAGACATTAGAGAGACGGGAAAGGGCATTTTGGAGAGGGAAGCAAGCAGTCAGAGAAATGGTGCAAAACGGGAAAAGCAACCCAGGAAATGAGGCTGCGGAGAAACCCAGGAAAAGTCAGGTTTATCAGCGAGGGAGAGCCACTCCCCGGCTTGCTCGCCCTGATTCTCCCGCCCCTGCTTCTCTGTGGCAGTAAGGTCACTTAGTGTTCTTTGTTGGCTCACCTGGGATGTGGTTCGTAGGGGATTTTTGCTGTGTTTTCCAGGTAGGGCTTCCCTCTAGCCTGGGCTGACCTGGAACTCACTCTGTGTGCCCAGGCTGGCGTCACGGTGATCTTCCTGCCTTTGAGTGCTGGGACTAAGCGAGTGGACCATCAGCCCAGGAGGAAGGTCGTGACTAAGTGCACTTTAGAGACGAGTGTTTTAAGGCTGTGGAGCTAGAAAGGTACCAAGAGGGAGGACGGAAAGAGAAGGGCTTAAGGGGAAAACATAGTTGGTATGTAAATACAGGGGCAGAATATTAAGGGCACGATGGTCAAAAAAACAAAGTGGGGTCAGAGAAAGAGCCAGAGAGAGGAGGGGGTGAGAGAGAAGAGTTAAGAAAAAAAAAAAAATCCCGTTTTTTAAGGTAGGGTCTCACGGTAGCTCAGGCTGACCTGGAATTCACTATGGAGTCTCAGGGTGGACTTGAACTCGCGGCGATCCTCCTACCGCCTGAGTGCTGGGATTAAAGGTGTGCGCCACCACGCTTGGTTTTAAATTTTAAGATGTCATGAATCAGCTATATGGAAACCTACTTCTTCTCTAGCTAATAATATGTATGTTTAAAAAAAAATAAAATAAAGAGGGCTGGAGAGATGGCTTAGCAGTTAAGCGCTTGCCTGTGAAGCCTAAGGACCCCGGTTCGAGGCTCAATTTCTCAGGACTCAGGTTAGCCAGATGCACAAGGGGGTGCACGCGTCTGGAGTTCGTTTGCAGTGGCTGGAGGCCCTGGTACACCCATTTTCTCTCTCTCTGTCTCCTTCTTTCTCTCTCTCTCCCTGTCGCTCCCAAATAAATAAATAAAAATAAACAAAAAAAATTTTTAAAAAGTACATTGGGTGTGGTGGCACAAGCCTTTAATCCCAGGATCACTATGAGTTCAAGACCACCCTGAGACTACATAGTAAATTCAAGGTCAGCTTGGGCTAGAACAAGACCCTACCTTTAAAAAAGACCAGAGAGAGAAAGAGAGAGAGAGAGAATGAGCACACAGGGGTGTCCTGTGGAAGTAAGTAAAGTTCTGCCCAGAAGCCACAGTTTATTAGTTGAAAACTTTAGTGCCAGGGGTTAGGTACCTTCCAACAAGTTGTTGGCCAAGGAGGTCTCTGATGCCCGCAGTACATCCTGAGCTATTGCCAAAACTCTTGTTTGCCCACAAGAACTAAATGGCAAGACCCTATTGCTGAACATAGCAGATTCTGGGTCTGCAGATTACTAAGAGATCAAGCTGGAGCTGAGCCAGAAGCCATGTTAAAACTAGCTGTCAGGATGCTAGAAAGAGATCTGCAGCCTTTTGTGGGAGAAAAGTCATCAGTGTGACTCAAAAGGCACCACAGTGCTGAGAAGAAGTGACAGAGGAGTGCTCAGCACTGAAATATCTCTACCACACCTTCTAAGGCTCAGGATCCATTGCGGAAGAGGTGGCAGAAAGAATGTAAGAGCCAAAGGAAGGGTAGGACTCCTTACAACGTGCAGTTCCATACACAAAATGGCCTGGATCTCCATGACCTCACAGCGCCTGACACTACCTACACAGACCATCATAATAAGAGGAAAAGATCATGACAGCAAAATAAAAGAGAGACTGATTGAGAGGGGGAGGGGATATGATGGAGAGTGGAGTTGTGAAGGGGAAAGCGAGGGGGAAGGGAATTATCATGGTTTATTGTCTATAATTATGAAAGTTGTAAGTGAAAAATATTTTTAAGTCATCAGTGGTGCCAACCAGCAATAGATCTTGAAAGCTTTACAGCTGGTCAGAAGGTCCAAATGGACCAACTGGTACAATGGTGGCATATCTGTTATAGATGAAACCAACTGCTCTGTGATGGGTCTGACTGAGATGCAGGCCCACTCCACAGAAGGGAATTCATGCTGGTCCGTAACACATAGGCAAAAGCCTATGGATGGGTGAATTCCAGGTCAGCCTGAGCTAGAGTGAGACGCTACCCTGAAAAACCACAAAAAAAAAGCTCATGGCTAGGGAGTTCATATATTATGACCACCAAATTGCCTTTCAAGCAGTTATTTTTATGCCTTATATATTAATGTTACTCTCCCTTTTGGTTGGACAAGTTTCTCTTTTCAGATGGCAGTGACCACTGGGTTGACTCAAAACTCACCACAGGGCTGGAGAGATGGCTTAGTGGTTAAGGTGTTTGCCTGCAAAGCCAAAGGACCCAGGTTTGATTCCCCAGGACCCACATAAGCCAGATGTCCAAGGTGGCGCATGTGTCTGAAGTTCGTTTGCACTGGGTAGAGGTCCTGGAGCACCCATTCTCTCTCTCTCTCTCTTTCTCTATCTTTATCTGCCTCTTTCCATCTCGAATAAATAAATAAATAAAATACCAAAAAAAAAAAAAAAAAAAAAAAAACCACACACACACCATAATGCAGAGAAGGGACAGTGGAGTATTCAGCACTAAGCAAGACATCTCTATCCCGCCCTCCACGGCTCAGGGACCACTGTGGTAGAGGTGGTGGGAAGAATGTAAGGGCCTAAGGAAGGGGAGGAGTGCTTTGCAATACTGTTTTCCAAATACAAAGTAGCCTTGATATTCATGACCTCACAGTGGCTGACACTACCTACTTAAGACCAACATAATAGAAGGGAAAACAAAGACAACAAAATAGAAATGTGGAGGGGGGTTGGGAGGAGGAAAGGGAGTGGTAGGAGGGATCATTATCATAGTAGATTGTCCATATTTATGGAAGTTGTCAAAAAGAAGTTAAAAACTAGCTGGGCGTGGTGGCACACGCCTTTAATCCCAGCATTTGGGAGGCAGAGATAGGAGGATCCTTGTGAGTTCAAGGCCACACAGTGAATTCCAGGTCAGTCTGGGCTATAGTGAAACCCTACCTCACAAAGCCAAACAAAAAAAGAATAAGTTAAAAAATAAGAGCAAAGCTGTGGCTTAGCAGTTAAGGTGTTTGCCTACAAACCCAGAGGACCCAGGCTCAAGTCCCCAGGACCCAGGTTAGCCAGACACACAAGGGGACGCATGTGTATAGAGTTCATTTGCAGTGGCTGGAGGCCCTGGAGCACCCATTTTATCTCTCTCTCTCTTTCTCTCTCTCTCTCCTCCTTTCTCTGTCAAATAAATAAATAAAAATAAATATTAAAAACAAAGGGGCTGGAAAGATGGTTTAGCGGTTAAGGCATTTGCCTGCAAAGCCAAAGGATCCTGCTTCGATTCTCCAGGACTCATGTAAGCCAGATGCACAAGGGGGGTGGGGGGGTGCATGTGTCTGAAATTCATTTGCAATGGCTGGAGGCCCTGGCATACCCATTCTCTCTCTCCCTCTCCTTCTTTTTCTCTCTCAAATAAATAAAATATATTTTAAAAAATAAAAACAAACTCCATGATACATATAACCCCATAAAAATATTTTTTTAATTTTGTTGTTTTTTTAATTTACTTATTTGAGAGCAACAGAGAGAGAGAGGGAGAGAGAGAGAGAATGGGCGTGCCAGAGCCTCCAGCCTCTGCAAACGAACTCCAGACGCGTGCGCCCCCCTGTGCATCTGGCTAACGTTGGTCCTGGGGATTGAGCCTCAAACCGGGGTCCTTAGGCTTCACAGGCAAGTGCTTAACCGCTAAGCCATCTCTCCAGTCCCACAAAAATATTTTTTATTTGCAAGTGTGTGTGTGTGTGTGCGCGTGCGTGCGTGTGCACACGTATGCATGAACATATGTGCACATGTACCAGGATCTCCTGCTGCTGCAAAGAGACACTGGACACATCTTTTTGCATCTAGCTTTAAGGAGGGCAGCAGGAGAATGGAACCCCAGGCTGGCAGGTTTTGCAAGCAAGGCTCTTTAATCACCAAGCCATCTCCCACCTCCAAAATATACATTTTAATCTTTTTAGAATGTGGCCCATGTACATTTTTTTTTTTCCCTGAGGTAGGGTCTCACTCTAGCTCAGGCTGACCTGGAATTCACTATGGAGTCTCAGGGTGGCCTCGAACTCACGGCGATCCTCCTACCTCTGCCTCCCGAGTGCTGGGATTAAAGGCGTGTGCCACCACGCCCGGCTACACGTACATTTTTTTTTTAATGCAATAGTACAAAAGGGTATACAAAAAGTAGAAGATGATCATTATATCAAAATGGATCTTGCTGTCAAAATGGAGTCAGGTCGGCTCTTCGGATGCACAAAGTAGCGCCTGCATCTGGAGTTTGTTTGAATATATCAGCAGCAATGAGAATAGAGGCAAGAGGGCACTGAGAGAGAGGGAAGAGGGGGTATTGCCAAAGTGAGATCGAAAAGAATTGGCCATTGACATCTATGAAAGGAACAGGAAACAAAAGGACAATGGCGATTACTATGATTGCCCAGGTTTCACACCTAGGACAGCTCCAAAGGGGGACCTGACATGCGCAAATCCCAGCTCAGGTTTGGCACGTGGAGCTGGAATTACAATGAGGACATTGTAAGCTGTGGAGTGGATATTTCTTGTGTTGCCTGTGCAATATCCTTGTTATTTCAACTAGCATTCCCTACCTACACATACTTTTCTTTTTTCCAAGGTAGGGTCTCACACTAACCCAGGCTGACCAGAAATTTACTATGTAGTCTCAGGGTGGCCTCGAACTCACAGTGACCCTCCTACCTCTGCCTCTTCTGGGATTAAAGGCGTGCGCCAACAGCAACAACAAAAAAGAGCAGGGGACCTTTTCCCCGCTCCTGTATCTTGCCGCTGCAAATGAACCCCGGACACTTGGAGAACTTTTGCACCCAGCTTCGCGTGAGTGGCTTGGCTTCAGTTCTTCTAACCACGGAGCCGTCTTTCCACCCCCCGAGGAAGTGCATTACCACCCGTGAGCCTCTCCTGGGTCCTCAAACTCAGAAAGTTGGACAAAAGGGACCTCTCAACTCCCAGACGCATAGGTCTGTGAATAAATAAAGTTGTCATTTATGAGAACTCGCGGAATTATGAGCTCGGCTAATAAAGAGCTCTGTCTGCTGATCGCACAAAAGAGACCTGTAAGTCAGAAAGGAAAATGAGAGCTGTTTGTGCTTAAGCTTCCTCCTCCTTGCTCTGTTTTTGGTTTTTCGAGGTAGGGTCTCACTCTAGCGCAGGCTGACCTGGAATTCACTATGTGGTCTCACGGTGGCCTTGAACTCACGGTGATCCTCCGACCTCTGCCTCCCGAGTGCTGGGATTAAAGGCGTGCGCCACCACGCCGGGCCTCCTCGTTCTTCAAGTCATGAGCCCTTGGCTGGGCTGACCTAGGTGGAGCTGACACACACACTTCTTTTATTTATTTATTTTTTTCCTGTTTCTGAACACATCCTGTTGGGGAAAAAGATTAAGAAATGTCACTTATAAACCGGGCGTGGTTGGTGCACGCCGTTAATCCCAGCACTCGGGAGGCGGAGGGAGGAGGATCACTGTGAGTTCAAGGCCACCCTGAGACTCCATAGTGAATTCCGGGTCTACGTGGGCTACTGTGAGACCCTACCTCGAAAAACAAAACAAAAAGAAACGTCACTTACAAAGAAGGCTGCCCTAGGAGATCGCTCTGAGTTCACGGCCACCCTGAGACTCCATAGTGAATTCCAGGTCAGCTTAAGTTAGAGGGAGACCCTATCTCAAAAAAAAAAAAAAAAAAAAAAAAAAAAAAAAAACAAGAACAGGAATTGGGCTGGAGAGACAGCTCAGCAGTTAAGGCGCTTGCCTGCAAATCCTAACAACCCAGCTTTGATTCCCCAGTACCCATGTAAGCCAGAAGCATAAGGTGGTACAAATGTCTGAAGTTTATTTGCAGAGGCTGGAAGCCCTGGCACGCCCATTCTCTCTCGGTTAAGCGCTTGCCTGTGAAGCCTAAGGATCCCGGTTCGAGGCTCGGTTCCCCAGGTCCCACGTTAGCCAGATGCACAAGGGGGCGCACGCGTCTGGAGTTCGTTTGCAGAGGCTGGAAGCCCTGGCGCGCCCATTCTCTCTCTTTCCCTCTATCTGTCTTTCTCTCTGTGTCTGTCGTTCTCAAATAAATAAATAAATAAAAGTTTTTTTTAAAAAAAAAAAAAAAAAAAAAAAAGAAAAAGAACAGCAAAAGTGTGGAGGAGTTAGGCAGGAAGTAACAGAGGTGTTGAGTTGTAAGGTGACCAACATTGTGAAATCCACTGTCAAAAATGCCAAGTGCAGCCAGGCGTGGTGGCGCACGCCTTTATTCCCAGCACTCAGGAGGCAGAGGTAGGAGGATTGCCATGAGTTCGAAGCCACCCTGAGAGTAAATTCCAGCCTGAGCTAGCGCGAGACCCTGCCTTGGAAAAAAAAAACAAAAACACCAAGTGGTAGTAGCTGAGGCCAGTGAGCTAGAAACGAGATATAAAGGGAAGAGAAAGGAAAGCAGGGGGACTTAATAGGTTGGTATTATATATATGCAAATAGAAGACAGATTAATGGGGGTGAAAAGGCCCAAGTGAGGTCAGGGGAAGAGACTGAGTAAAGGAAAGGTGGAGGGAGGGCTAATCACAATCTAAGAGGATATAAATAAATCATATGGAAACCTACTCTTTTGGGCAATGGATCACTCAGGAGCCGTAGATTGTTACTAGAAAATTTTCAGTGCCAGGGATGGGACACCTTCCAGTGAGTTGTTGGCCAGGGAGGTCCCTGATGCCCCCAAAACATTATAGGCCATTGCCAAGGCCCTTGGTTTCCCACCAGGAATAGATGGTAAGACCCTATTGCTGAAGACTCCACATACTTGGGCTGCAAGGCCACTGAGAAATCCTGCTGGAACTGAGCTGATAACCACCTCCATGTAGACCAGCTGATAGAAAGCTGGAAAAAGCCATGCTGCACGCAGTTCAATGGGAGAGAGAGAAATCACCAGTGAAGATACTCAACAGTGGACACTGCAAGCCTTATATTTTGCCAGCCAGGCCAAATGAACCAATGGGTGCAATAGTGGCACGTCTGTCATGGTAGAAACCAACTGCCCTCCAATTGGACTGGAGGCCCGCTCCATGGGAGGGAATTCATTCCTGATACTGAAAACCTACAACAGGGGTAATCATGAGCCCTAGGGATGTAACATCTGCTGCTGTCTGGCTAAATGTATATACTGTGCTGAGTATATACTGCCCAGTAAGCACTTTTCTTAATGTTCATACCCTATATTAATGCTACTCTCACTTTTTGTTAGAGAATCTTCTCTTTTCAGATGGCAGTGACCTTGGGATGACTAAGAAGGCACCATGGTGATGAGAAGAAGTGACAGAGGAGTGCTCAGCACTGAAATATCTCTATCACACCTTCCAAGGCTCAGGGTCTATTGAGGAAGAGGTGGCAGAAAGGAAGGGTAGGACTCCTTACAACGTGCTCCCCCCAGACACAAAATGACCTGGCTATCCATGACCTCACAGTGCCTGACACTACCTACACAAGACCATCATAAGAGGAGGAAAAGATGATGACATCAAAATAAAAGAGACTGATGGAGATAGGGAGGGGATATGATGGAGAATGGAGTTTCAAAGGGGAAAGTGGGGGGAAAGAGGGTATTACCATGGGATATTTTTTATAATCATGGAAGCTGTTAATAAAAAAAAATTTTGAAGGAAAAAAAGAATGAGTTCAACTACTCAGTACTTCTAATACTGAATAGAAAACCACCTATGGGCTGGGGAGATGGCTCAGCAGTTAAAGACACTTGTTTGCAGTCTGATAGCCCAGGTTCAATTCCCCAGTACCACAAAAAGCCAGATGCACAAAATGGTGCACGTGTCTGGAGTTCATTTACAGTGGCTGGAGACCCTGCTGTACCCATACTTACTCTCACATTCATCTCTCTCTCTCTCTCTTAAATAAATAAATAAATAATAATAATAAAGATAGAAAATTAAGCCGGGCATGGTGGTGCACACCTTTAATCCCAGCACTTGGGAGGCAGAGGTAGGAGGATCGCTGTGAGTTCGAGGCCACCCTGAGAGTACATAGTTAATTCCAGGTCAGCCTGGGCCAGAGTGAGACCCTACCTCGAAAAGACAAAAAAAAAAAAAAAATAGAAAAAAAGAAAAGAAAGAAAGAAAAATAATGCCAGATGTAGTGGCACACACCTTTAATCCCAACACTCGGGAGGCAGAGGTAGGAGGATCACCATGAGTTCGAGGTCATCCTGAGACTACATAGTGAATTCCAGGCCAGCCTGGACTACAGTGAAACCCTACCTCAAAAAAAAAAAAATTGAAAATTTTAAAATAAATAAATTTTAAAAAGAAAATTAAGATGCCGGGCATGGTGGCACACGCCTTGAAATCCAGCACTTGGGAGGCCGAGGTAGGAGGATCAACATGAGTTCGAGGCCACCCTGAGACTACATAGTGAATTTCAGGTCAGCCTGGACCAGAGTGAGACCCGATCTCGAAAAAAAAAAATAAAAGAAAAAAAGAAAAGAAAATTAAGGACTGGAGAGACGGTTAAGGTGCTTGCTTGCTAAGCCTACGGCCTCATATTGGACTCTCAGGTCTCACGTCAGCCAGACACAGAAGGCAATGCAAGCACGCAAGGCCACACATGTGCACAGGGGCACACGCATGTGCAGTTCGACTGGAGTGGCTAGAGGCCCTGACATGCCAATTCTCTTCCTTTCTCCCTCTCTCTTATCAAAAAATAATAATAATTATAAAAAGGCCAGTCTGTCAGACTTGCCTCAACAAACAAAAACAAAAATTTAAATTATGTTAGGCTGGAGAGATGGCTTAGCAGTTAAGGCGTTTGCCTGCAAAGCCAAAGGACCCCAGTTCGACTCTCCAGAACCCACAAAAGCCAGAAGCACAAGGGGGCACATGCATCTGGAGTTCCTTTGCAGTGGCTGGAGGCCCTGGTGTACCCATTCTCTCTCTCCCTCCCTCTTTCTCTCTCAAATAAATTAAAAAAAATACATTTAAAAAAAAATAAAGTATATTAGGTTGAAAGCAGTAGTCTGTGTCCTCTCAAAGGAGCGAGAAGTAAGCATTTCTGACAAGGAAGACAGGTCAGCAGGTCTGTCAGAGAAAGAACACAGGGCCAGCCACGCGCTGGATTTTTGGTAAAGGTTTAAAGGTAGTCATTCTCCAAAGTGTGTGCTCTAAAGAATGCACACAGGGGCTGGAGAGATGGCTTAGTGGCTAAGGCATTTGCCTGCAAAGCCAAAGGACCCAGGTTTGATTCCCCAGTACCCACGTTAGCCAGATGCACAAGGGGGGGCACTCATCTGGTGTTCATTTACAGTGGCTGAAGGCCCTGGCATGCCCATTCTCAATCTCTCTCTCTCTCTCTCTCTGTCTCTGCCTCTTTCTCTGTATCAAATAAATAAAATATATTTTGAAAAAACAGAATGTACACAGGACTTTTCCTTGGAAAAGATACTGAGGAGCAGCTGAAAGGAACCCAGCCTCCCTCCCCAGGCTCCATAGCCGCGGAATGCTGGCAGGGGCCTGAATGCAAGGTGTTCCCTGGAGTATATTGTCCCCTAGTGGCTTCAGCCGGACCAGAATGATGACAACAGGCCCTAATTTATCATGCACGGAACCGGAAGAGTGGGAGGAGGCTCTGATCCAGGAAGTTAAGTTAGGGTGACCTGAAACTCAGAGGTCACCCCATCACTCCCCAAGCTGATGTTCATTAAAATCTGAAGCCTTCCTTGCCAGGAGGGGCAGGAAAACTGCCTTGAGTGGAAGCAGCTCTGGGAGGGTCTTCATCCAGGTCGGGATGAGACTTTCGTGGTGTGGCTGCTGTTGAGTCGCCTGGCTTTTTTTTTTTTTTTTTAAGATTTATTATTTTTATTTATTTATTAGAGACAGAGAAAGGGAGGGGGGAATGGGCACCCCAGGGCCTCCAGCCACTGCAAACGAACTCCAGGGTAGGCACCACCGTGGGCCTCTGGCTTACATGGGACCTGGGGAATTGAACCTGAGTCCTTAGGCTTTGCAGGCATGCGCCTTCCCTGCTAAGCCATCTCTCCAGCCCTCACCTGGCTTTTTACATGGAGCTCAGGTACTCACCGGGCCATCCTCCCCAGCTCACACACTTTAAAATTTTTATTATTACTTATTTATTTATTATTTATTTTCAAGCAGAGAGACAGAGAGAGAACGGGGCACACCGAAGCCTCGAACCACTGGAAACAAACTCCAGATGAATGTGCTTTCTTGTGTATCTGGCTTTCCATGGATCCTAATAACTCTGGTGACTGGGTTTTGTAAGCAAGCACCTTAACCTCTGAGCCGTCTCTACAGCACAGCATACACACTCTTTAAAACAAAAGAAGGGGGGTGGGGGGGCTGGAGAGATGGCCCAGCAGTTAGGGGCACTTGCCTGCAAAACCCAAGAACACAGGTTCAATTCCCCAGGACCCACGTAAGCCAGATGCACAAGGGGGCGCGTGTGTCTGGAGGCCATCTGCAGCGGCTACAGGCCTTGGTGCACATATTCTCCCTCCCTCCCTGCCTCCTCCGCTCCCTCTCTCTCTCTTGTTCTACCTCTTTCTCTCTCTCAAATAAATAAATAAAATATGTTTTTAAAGGTCAGTCTTTAATGGGCCTAACCCGTCCCACTCTGAACCAATAATTATCACCAAATGAAGGCAAGACATTAATATTTGTGTACAAATCAGTAAACAAACAATACCATAAGCATGCTGATGTTAAGAATCCCAATAGAGTTATAATGAAACCCAATGTTTAGTAGGCTAACTAAAAAGTAAAATATACCTGGCAGAGCTGAAGGAGTGGGATATCTATTCTGTGTGTGCCCTCAGCTTCCCAAGGTCTTACTGGGAGGGAGATCGGTGGCATCAGAGAGGCAATTGGACTGGAAGGCCCCAGGAGAAATGCGGATCTCAATTCCTGTCTGCCTGGTGGAGAGGAAAACAAAGGACTCAGCCCGCATAGCCAAAGTTCCTGGGGTTCAAGCCCAGCCCCTGCAGGGTGCTGCACCCGGGTGTGCTGACTCCTCCAGATTTAGCCCGGGACCCAGGATAAAAAGCCTGGCTGCTGGGCTGGAGAGATGGCTTAGCGGTTAAGCGCTTGCCTGTGAAGCCTAAGGACCTCGGTTCGAGGCTCGGTTCCCCAGGTCCCACGTTAGCCAGATGCACAAGGGGGCGCACGCATCTGGAGTTCGTTTGCAGAGGCTGGAAGCCCTGGCGCGCCCATTCTCTCTCTCTCCCTCTCTCTGTCTTTCTCTCTGTGTCTATCGCTCTCAAATAAATAAATTAAAAAAAAAAATTTAAAAAAAAAAAAAAAGCCTGGCTGCTGACAAGACTTCTGGTGGACTTTGTCCTCTTTTCTGGCTCCTGGGCCATTCGCTGTACTTCCCACACCAGAAGCTTGCCTGCTGCCAGGGGTGAGAAGGGATGGTGTGTTTTTGCCTTATCTTTAAAGCCTCTCTATTTTGTGTATGTATGTTTGTTTGTATTTTTTTTTTATTTTTTTTTTTAATTTTTGGTTTTTCAAGGTAAAGTCTCACTCTAGCCCAGGCTGACCTGGAATTCACTATGGAGTCTCAGGGTGGCCTCGAACTCACGGTGATCCTCCTACCTCTACCTCCCGAGTGCTGGGATTAAAGGCGTGCACCACCATGCCCAGCTATTTATTTATTTATTTATTTTATTTATTTATTTTCCAGGTAGGGTCTCAGGCTGGCCTCGAACTCACGGCGCTCCTCCTATCTGTGCCTCCCAAGTGTTGAGATTAAAGGTGTGCGCCACCACGTCCGGCTCCCATGGACTTTTACATGGGCCCTTAAGCCATGTGGTGTACCCACTCTTCACCTTTTGGTTTCTGGATTTTAGGGAATAATATGTAATAATTCACAAAAGCAATCCTTCTCAGTTTTGTTTTATTTCAATTCTTTTTTTTTTTTTCTTTTTTCAGTTTTCTGAGGCAGGGTCTCACTCTAGCCCAGGCTGACCTGCAATTCACTATGTAGTCTCAGGCTGGCTTTGAACTCATGCTGATCCTCTGACCTTTATCTTCCAAGCACTGGGGTTAAAAATGTACACCACCATAACCAGCTTCTCAATTCTTTTTTTTTTTTTTTTTTAATCAGAGAGAGAGAACAGGCATGCCTGGGCCTCCAGCCACTGCAAACTCCAGACACATGCACCACCAGGTACATCTGGCTTACTTGGGTTCTGGGGAATCAAACCTGGGTCCTTAGGCTTCACAGGCAAGTGCCTTAACTGCTAAGCCATCCCTCCAGCCCTTACTTCAATTCTTTAAGTAAAGCAGACACAAGCTTAGGCTTGGGGTTTTGTTTGAACCACCAAAACGAAGTCCCATCTCTGTGTCTTCCCATGTTCTGTGACTTTCTCCAATATTTTTTCCATTCACATATAAAAGCTTACTGGGGCTTGAGAGATGGCTTAGCGGTCAAGGCACTTGCCTGCAAAGCCTAAGAACTCATATTCGAATCTCCATGTCCCATGCAAGCCAGGTGCACAGTGAGGCAAGCATGCAATGTCGCCCCTTGTGCACAAGGGGGCACACGTGTCTGGAGTTTGTTCACAGTGGCTGAAGGCCTTAGCGTGCCCATTCTCTCTCTCTCTCTTTGCCTCTTTCTCTCTCAAAAAAAAAGGAGGGAGGGATCCAGGCATGGTGGTGCACGCCTTTAATCCCAGCACTCGGGAGGCAGAAGTAGGAGGATCGCCGTGAGTTTGAGGCCACTCTGAGACTACATTGTGAATCCCAGGTCAGCCTGGGCTAGAGTGAGACCCCCTGGAGAAATGGCTTAGCTATTAAGGTGCTTGCCTGCAAAGCCTAAGGACTCAGGTTCAATTCTCCAGATCCCACATAAGCCAGAGGCACAGAGTAATGCAAGTGCCTGAAGTTTAAAAACAAGAGAAAAGAAAAGAAAAACCTTACTGAAGTCAGGTGGGGTTTTCTACCTGAATCTTGTTATCACACCCCACTTAGGAACTCTTAGCATTTTTGCTTTTCATGTGTAACTAATTGCAGTGGGGCCTTGCTATCTAGTTGCTAAATATTTTCCACAAGGTACAGGCAGTGAAAACTTACTCATTTTGCCAGGCGTGGTGGCGCACGCCTTTACTCCCAGCACTCGGGAGGCAGAGGTAGGAGGACTGCTGTGAGTTCGAGGCCAGCCTGAGACTACATAGTGAGTTCCAGGTCAGCCTGCGCTACAGTTAAGACCGTACCTTGACAAACCAAAAACCACAAAACAATTAAAAAGGGGGGGGGGGACTGGAGAGGTGGGTTAGCACTTAAGTCACTTGCCTATGAAGCCTAAGGATCCAGGTTCTATTCTCCAGTCCCATATAAGCCAAATGCACATGGTGGTGCATGCATCTGGCATTCATTTGCAGTGGCTAGAGGTCCTGGCATGTCCATTCTTCCCCCCCCCCCTCTCTAATAAATAAATAAAAATAAATCAGAAAAATAAATTTTAAAATTGGATGGAGGGGTAATCCAGTCAGGATGGCAGACACCTAACTATCCTAGAGCTGTGGGGGTGAAATCATAAAGCAGCGAGAACTGAGGACAGCCAAAATCAATCAATAAGTCAAGGACAGCTGAGTCCCTGACAGGAGACGAACCACCCCGCACCCATCAGCCAGGGCCCGGGTGAGACCACAGAGGACTTGGTGCGGCTTCCAAGACGAGCTGACAGCCCGCGCCGGGGTGATGGAGACAGGCGCTGAGGACACTCAGCACACAGCAAAGCAGAAATCCAGAAGCTTCTGAGAGCTCAGCACTGAAGTCGACTTAAAACTCACCCACCAAGGCGAAGGGAATTTTGTGGAAGGGGGGGCAGAAAGAATGTAAGAGCCATAGGACGGGAGGGAATATGCAAGAGACATTGTCCCCCCATGACTGACCGCTGCTTTCACAACTCATGACCCACAACTCCATGGGGAACCCCAGCAGCGTCTCTCAGGGGGGCCCTCAGTGGATTGGGGACAGGGAAAAGAGAAACGATGGTACCAACACATAATATGCCCATATAACGTTTCTACTTAATAATAATACACAAAAAATTAAAATATCTATAAGGGGCTAGGGAGATGACTCAAAAGGTGCTTGCTTGGGCTGGAGAGATGGATTAGCGGTTAAGCGCTTGCCTGTGAAGCCTAAGGACCCCGGTTCAAGTCTGGATTCCCCAGGACCCACGTTAACCAGATGCACAAGGGGGCGCACGCATCTGGAGTTCGTGTGCAGTAGCTGGAGGCCCTGACGCGCCCATTCTCTCTCTCTCTCTGCCTCTTTCTCTCTCTGTCTGTTGCTCTCAAATAAGTAAATAAAAATAAATTTAAAAAAATTTTAAGGTGCTTGCTTGCAGAGCCTGTCAGTCCAGATTTCCCCATTCCCCATTGACTTTTCTAGGTAGTTTTAAGACAGTATTTTTATTTATTTATTAACTAAAAAGAGAGAGCACGTATGGGTGTGCCGGGACCCCTTGCTGCTGCAAACTGCAGATACATAAGCCATCTGGCTTTACATGAGTGTTGAGGAATGAGACTGGACCAGCAGGCTTTGCAAGCAAGTGTCTTTAACTGCTGAGTCATCATCCCATCTCTGTATGATTCTCGCAAAATAACAGTCCTTATACAGATGTGCTTGGGTTAAGTAGCATAGTTTTCACAGAATTTGAAAGAAAAAAAAAAAATCACTGGATATGGTGGTGCATGCTTTTAATCCCAGCACTTGGGAGGCTGAGGTAAGAGGATCACTGTGAATTCCAGACTAGCCTGAGATTGCATAGTGAATTCCAGGTCAGCCTGGGCTACAGTGAGACCCCCATCTCAAAAAAAAACAACAACAACAAAAACAGGATTGAAAGAAATCCTGTATTTTGCAAACACAGATGGAACGGTTTAAAGCAGCATACCCAAGCCCGCTTCCTTCCTTTCATGACCTGTTCTCACACTGCCCGTCTCCAGCTACCTCTGCCCATATCCAAATAGCAAGACAAGACCACGCACCAGCCCCATTTCTTCTTAAGCTGTGTTGGCCTGGAGGCAGAGGTAGGAGGATCACTGAGAGTTCAAGGCCACCCTGAGACTACAGAGTGAATTTCAGGTGAGCCTGAGCTAGAGTGAGACCCAACCTCGAAAAAAAAAATTTTTTAAGTGGGCTGCAGAGACAGCTCAGTAAAGGCTCTTGCATGCAAAGCCTGCTGGCCTGGCCCTGGGTTCAATTCCCCAGAATCCCCATAAAAGCCAGGTACCCAAAGTTGCGCATGTGTCTAGAGTTCATTTGCAGTGGCCCTGAGGAGCGTATTGTCTCTCTCTCTCACTGAATTAACTAATTAATATTAATAATAAATATTTAGGGCTGGAGAGATGGCTTAGCGGTTAAGTGCTTGCCTGTGAAGCCTAAGGACCCCAGTTCGAGGCTCGGTTCCCCAGGTCCCACGTTAGCCAGATGCACAAGGGGGCGCACGCGTCTGGAGTTCGTTTGCAGAGGCTGGAAGCCCTGGCGCGCCCATTCTCTCTCTCTCCCTCTATCTGTCTTTCTCTCTCTGTCTGTCGCTCTCAAATAAAATAAAAAAAAATTATAAATATTTAAAAAGTAAAAATGTCCCCTAAGGCAAAGGAGTAAGAGGGGCGGTAAGTACCTGCTGTACCGGCGCTGGACGGCAGGTGGCACTGCGGAGACGGGCAAAGCGCATCAGCCTCAGCAGCAGGAACAAGCTGAGAGGAGCGTTGGTGATTGGCTCCTCGCCGCGGTGGGCGGAGCCTGAGAGCGAGCGCAAAGAAAGTCGGGCGCGCTTTCCTCCGCACGCATGCGCACGACAGACTACGCACGCCCCCCCCCCCACCCCCACCCCCCTACACCCTTCGTCTGGGCCGGATGACGTGTCCGGGGCGAACCACGTCCCTCCCGGCATGCCGCGCGCGGGCGCGCGCTGCCGGAAGTGCTCACGGCCTGGTCCCGACGCGCTGCGTGTGCTTGTGAACTGGGAGTCCGGGCGCGGCGGTGGCGGTGGCGGCGGCGGCGGCGGCAGCGGCGGTCCGGGGCCTACGGAGAAGCCACGGGGCGGCCGGCATGGATCCGTGACGCCGCGCCTGCGGGAAGCTCGCGGCAGCCGCGAGACATGAGGAGGAGGCCCCGCGGCGGCGGCGGCGGCGGCGGCTCGTGAGCCCCGGGCATGGGGGAGACGTTCGGCGGGGACGCGCTGGCCGGGCCCGGCGGCGTGGGCGGCGGCCTGGGGCCGGTGGACGTGCCCAGCGCTCGGTAAGGCTCGCCGTGCGCTCCGGAGCGCGCACACATGCGGGGCCCGGAGCTGCCCGGGTTCGGCCGTCACCGCGGAAACTGCGCTGTGCAAAGTCCCCCTGGGCTGTCTGTCTGTCCGTCCGTCCGTCCGCGTCGCTGTCACTTCCCTTCGCGGGGGGGGGGGGAGCCAGGCACCATGCCAGAGAGCTAGCGGATGGTCACCTGGCACAGCAGAAGGCCAGCCCCGGGTCGTCCAGATTCCTTTCTCTCATTTTTTTTTTTTAAATTGCTATTATGGGAGGGATGGCTCAGCGGTTAAGGCGCTTTCCTGCAAAGCGAAAGGACCCAGGTTCGATTCCCCGGGACCCACGTCAGCCAGATGCACAAGCGGGCGCACACAGCTGGAGATCGTTTGCAGTGGCTGGAGGCCACTCTCTTTCTCCCCCACTTTCTCTCTCTCTCTCTCTCTCTCTCTCTCTCTGTCTCGCAAATAAGTAAAACAATAAATATTTTTAAGGTCTGAAGACATGGCTTAGTGTTAAGGCACTTGCCTACACAGTCAAGGGACCCAGGTTCGGTTCCCCAGGACCCACGTTAGCCACATGCACAAGGGGGAGCAAGCGTCTGGAATTTGTCTGCAGTGGCTGGAGGCCCTGGCGCACTCATTCTCTCTGCTTTTCTGTCTCTCTCTCTCTCTCTCTCTCTCTCTCTCTCTCTCTCTCAAATGAAATTTAAAGAAACTTCTTAAAACTTTAAAAAATTTGCTATTAAATAAATGTGTGCTGGTCAAAAAGAAATATTGCATATCACACATGAAACCATAAAGCGAAAAGTTCCCTTGGTCCTTCTGCCCTCCAGTTGCCCCGCAAAAATTCCAAAAGGTTAGGAACTGAGTGTGACCGTGGCGCTGCCTCGTGTGTCCTTCCTGACCTGTCCGAAGTCCTGAGGTAACAGTGAAGGCGCATAAAACGGATAGGCAGTCTGGTCGGAACAGGGGCTCATTGTCTCTATTTTTTTGTTTTGGTTTTCAAGGTAAGGTCTCACCCTAGCCAGAGTGACGTGGAATTCACTATGTAGTCTCAGGGTGACCTCGAACTCACAGCGATCCTCCTACCTCCACCTCCCGAGTCCTGGGGTTGCCGCATTGCCTTTATTAGTAAGAGTGTTCTGCGGGGTCTCCCATACTTTTGAGATTTAATGACTGTTTTGATAAGTTTCTTAGAACTGTACCAATAGGCTTACCAAGTAACTTTTTTCAAACCTTTTTTTTTTTTAACTTGGATACTCTGGTCCTTATATTGCGACACAAACACTTTATTGAGTTACTTCTCCATCCCCACTCCCCAATTTCTTTTTAATTTATTTACTTACTTATTTTTTATGAGAGAAAGGTAGAGGCAGATGGAATGGGGCACCAGGGGCTCCAGCCACTGCCAACTAACTTTAGACACATGTGCCTCCTTGTACGTGTATCTGGCTTTACATGGGTCCTGGGGAATTGAACCCAGATCCTTAGTCTTGAAGGCAAGTGCTTTAACTGGTCTCTCCAGCCCCCAGCTAACTTTTTTTTTTTTTTCTGGAAAGAAAAACACACCACATCAGCTATTTTTGGTAGCATAAATTTAACCTTTTTTTTCGTTTTTTAACTTCTTTTATTGACAACTTCCATAATTAAAGATAATAAACCATGATAAATCCCTGCCCTCTTAAATTTAATTTTTAAAAATATTTTTTTTTATTTGAGAAAGAGGGAGAAAGCCGAGCATGGTGGCACACACCTTTAATCTGGGGGGAGAGAGAGAGAGAATGGGCATGCCAGGGCCTCTAGCCACTACAAATGAACTCCAGACACATGTGCCACCTTGTGCATCTGGCTTACATGGGTCCTGGGGCATCGAACCTGGGTCCTTTGGCTTTGCCGGCAAGTCCTTAACTGCTAAGCCGTCTCTCCAGCCGGCAACTCATTTTTTAAATTAAAAACGTGTTACGTGTTAATTACTGATCCATGACAACTAAATGTAATAGGGAGTTCTGGTCTGGATTGAAAGTAGAGTGGAGGATATACTGTAAAGGACATGACTAGGTCAGTTGACAGTGGACTATGGACAATAGATTATCATATGATTGTTTAATTTCCTGTTGATAATTTCCTGTTGATAACTCCTGGTCTTACAGCAGAATGTCATGTTCTCAGGGAAATACAGGTGTTCCTAATATGAGTAAAGGAATCTGGCACATTTCCCTTACTCTCAAATAGTCCAAGGGTTCTGTGCATGTGAGTTTAGAGAGGGTAATAAAGCAGATGAGAAAATCTGCTAACAGGTAAGTAGGGCATTTAAAGTACAGGCTAGGGCTCAAGGGATGGCTTAGCGGTTAAGGCATTTGCCTGCAAAGCCAAAGGACCCAGGTTCGACTCCCCAGGACCCACGATAGCCAGATGCACAAGGGGGCGCGTACATTTGTAATTCATTTGTAGTGGTTGGAGGCCCTGACGCACCCATTCTCTCCCCTCTTTCTCTGTCAAATAAAGAAAAATAAAGATATTAAAGTGCAGGATACACTGTTCTTGCAGCCTTTTGAAATTGTTTTACGCAAGTGCTCACTGTTGGGCAAGTATGATAGCAACCCGATTGTTGGCACCTTGCTGCTCTTCGGTTGCAGCTTGTTGCAAAATCCAAATTCCATTCTGGACTGGCTGAGTTTTAGTGGGCTTCAGGCTGCAAGCGTTTTTTTATGTAAGACTCCAGTACCAGTTATAATCTGCCATAGATGTTGGCAACTCCTTTCTTAGTGGATGTTTTAATACCCGAATTTGTGAGTGTGGATCATTTTTTAATATTTCAAGTTTGGCGTGGTGGTGCACGTCTTTAATCCCAGCACAAGGGAGGCAGAGGTAGGAGAAGCACTGTGATTTCGAGGCCAGCCTGAGACTGCATAGTGAATTCCAGGTCAGCCTGGGCCAGAGTGAGACCCTACCTTGAAAACCATATATATATGAGAGAAATAAATATATAATTTATTTATGAGAGAAAGAGAATGGGTGCACCAGGGCCACTGCAAACTCCAGACATGTGCCACCTTGTGCATCTTTTACATAGGTCTTGGAGAATTGAGCCAGGGTCATTAGGCTTTGCTGGCAAATGCCTTAACTGCTGAGCCATCTCTCCTGACCTGGATCGTTTCTTTAAATGGTTTTCATTGGAGTTTAATGAAGTCTTTAGGAGGTAAAGACAGCAAGCATTTGCTGAGCAGCACCCTGTGTCCCACGGTCTCATTTTGAGTGACTCCGTTAGTCACACATCAGTCGTTTGCACTAAGTAGGGGTGTCCTTGTGTGACAGGTCAGGAACACGAGCGTGTCTGAGACCTGGGAGCCTAAGCTGTTTCACACCCTGTTCCTTGTTTCTTCCGGCAGCCCTGTAGATGCTTGGGATGAACACACTGACATTTTTGAGACAAGATCTTGCTATGTTGCCCAGAACTGGCTCTAACTTGCCCTCTTCCTGTGTCACCCTTCCCAGTGGGCTTGTAGGAGTACACTAGCCTGCCTGGTCAACACACTCGTTTCTATTTTTCTGCTAATCTGAGAACTGCGAGCTGCTGAAACGGCTCAGTGGCGTAAGGCTGCTGTTCTGTGCGCCGCTCCTCCCAGTCACGCTGAACGAGAGCTACTGTGCACGCGCATGTGCTTGCTGAGCTTTCAGTCCTCAGTCCAACAGGAAAACTTCATGAGTTGGAACTTTAAAAGTCAAAGGATCCAACACATTGTCTATATTTATGAAGTTATTAAGTTTTTTTTTTTAATTTCTTGATTTTATTTGCAGGCAATGGGGGGTGGGGGGCACACTAGGGCTTCCAGCCATTACAGAGGAACTTCACCTGCGTGCACCGCCTCTGCCTCTGTCTTAGGTGGTTACTAGGGAATCAAACCGTAGCTGTCAGTCTGCAGGCAAGCGACCTGACCACTAAGCCATCTCTCCAGTCCACAAATTCAGTCTTGTGACATCCTTGGTGAGGCAGTTTAGGGTGTCTGGACACCAAAAACAAAAAAGCAAGAATGCCCTTGGACTTGCCCTTGCAGTCAAAAGGTTTTTAAAAGTACTTAAAAAAAAAAAAAAAAAAAGATTTGCCAGGCAGACGTGGTCACACACGCCTTTAATCCCAGCACTCGGGAGGCAGAAGTAGGAGGATCGCCATGAGTTCGAGGCCACCCTGAGACTACATAAAGGATTTGAGTGCTGGAGAGATGACTTAATGGTTAAGGCACTTGCCTGCAAAGCCTAAGGACTCCTGTTCGACTGTCCAGGTCCCAAGTAAGCCAGACACACAGTGACACAAGCGCGCCATGTCGCACATGCACACGGCTGCATGGGTCTGCAGTTCTGCTGCAGTGGCTGGAGGCCCTGATGTGCCAGTCCCCTCTCTCTTGTTCTCTCTTCCTCTCTCACATAAAGGAAAAAAAAAGGCCAGTCTATTGGGCTTGCCTCAAATGAATATATATATGGATCTGAGGAGGGTGTGGTGGCTCATACCTTTAATCAACCAGCACTCTCAGAAGGCACAGGTAGGAGAACAGCCTGCGCTAGAGAGACCCTGCCTCAGAAATAAATTGTGTGTGTGTGTGTAGTGTGTATATACATATATATTTATTTATATGTATGTGTGTGTGTAGTGTTTATATGTATATATGTATATACTTATGTGTGTGTGTGTGTGATCTCCAACTTTTAACCTAAATGTTGAAATAATTTTTCTGATTTGATAATGGTAGCAGAAGATCTGTAATGTATATTATGTGAAAAGTCACACTGCATTATTAGAATGTGTACAGCTGCAAAGGCAAGAGCTGAAAATTTGTGTCAAAGCTAGGTGTGCTGTTGCATGTCTGTAATGGTACCACTTTGAAGGTAAAGGCAAGAGGATCGGGAATTCAAGGTCATCTCTCAGACACATAGTGAGTTTAAGGCCAGCCTCTGCTAAGGTGACACGTGCATCTGGAGTTTGTTTACAGTGGTTGGAAGCCCTGGCGCGCCCATTCATTTAAAAAATTAATCAAACAGCCGGGGTGGTGGCCTGGAGCTACCAAGTTGAATTCTAGGTCACCCTGGGCTAGATTGAGACCCTGCCTGAGTGGGGAACAGAGAGACAAGCAAGGAGAGCGAGAGTGTGTTTGCGTGTGCACATGAACATGTGCATATGTAAGTGAACACAGAAATGCAAAGGAAAGGGGTCAGAAGGGTGTACCAAATTGGTTACCTAGTGTAGCGGTTTGAATCTGGTGTCCCCGTAAACTCACGTGCTCTGAATGCTAGGTCCCCAGCTGGTGGTAATTTGGGAATTGGAGCCTCCTGGAGGACGTGTGTTGTTGGGGGTGGGCTTATGGGTGTTATAACCAGCTTCCCACATTCTCTTGCTGCTGTTGACCACCTGATGCTGGCCAGGAGGTGATGTCCAGCCTCGGCTCGTGCCATTGTTTTCCCGTAAGCCAAAATAAACCCCTTTTCCCACAAGCTGATTTTGGTCAGGTCCTTTGTGTCAGCAAAGCAAAGCTGACTGCAACACCTCTGAAGAGGAAGCTTACAATAATCTTACTTGAAACCTGTGTAACAGTCGGCTATTTAGGAATTATGTTTGTTCCTTCAGTGAGGTAGAGAGTGTGTGTAGAGGCCAGCGTTGGATCTCACTAAGTTACTGGCCTTAAACCATTCCCTAAGCAGGGTTTGAACTTGAAATTGACTCACCTTAGTTTGCCAGGTAGGACTGCAGTTTGTACCACCAAACTGAGTACACACGTTACCTTTAATATGCCTTGAAGCAGGAGTGCACGTACCAGAGTTAACAGTACTTCGCAGTTGGGTAGTGGGTCCTTTGGGTTTTAAATTGTTTGACATGTGGTTTCTGAGACGACCTCTCTTGTACACTAAGAAGAAACAGACTACAGGCTTGTGGTGCCAATTATATTGAAATTTTTTCTGATTTTGTTTTTCAGATTAACGACATACATTGTGTTGCTGTGCTTCACTAAAGTTTTAAAGGCTGTAGGACTTTTTGAATCATATGACCTCCTAAAAGCTGTTCACCTTGTTCAGTTCATTTTTATATTAAAACTTGGGTGAGTATGGAGAAGGTTTTAGTGTCTTATTTCTATGGAGATCCTGTTTTAGCAGCATCTTTAAGAAACTTTACATAGGATAATTTATGCCGTTTATTCCTCCTGATAATTTGAGCTGCAGTGTGGCTCTTGTGTATACAGAGTTTTCTGCTCTAAGAGAAACATAGTGGTTTAGCTCCAGGAAACAAAGACTTAATTTTTTTCCTAAAGTCATGTGTCAGATCAGTGTATGTTTGGACTGGACTGTGTTACACAAATAAGCACATCCGTCTCTTGTTTTGACATACTTGAAATTGCATTTAAAAAAAAAGTCAAGGAGCTGGGCATGGTGGTACATGCCTTAAACCCAGCCCTCGGGAGCAGAAGGGGGAGGTCTCTGAGTCTGTGGTCACCCTGAGGTGAATACACAGTGAATTCCAGGTCAGCCTGGGCTAGAGTGAGAACCTGGCTCCAAAAAAAACTATTTAAAAAAAAAGGTCAAGGGAAAGGAGCCTGAGTGGAGAAACTTGAAGTGCTTCAGCTAGGCATGGTGATGCCTTCCTGTGTCCCTGCACTGGGAAAGTGGAGGCTGGAGAGTCTGGAGGGTCGCCGTCAGTTCCAGGCCTCCCTGACACTACATGGGGCAGGTCAGCCTGAGCTAGAGTGAGACCCTACCTCAAAAAAAAGTCTCTGGGTTACAACATGCCATATGTTTCAGATCTATTGTATTTGTTTGAGCATCTTCAACTACATTTTATATTGACTAATAATGCCACTGTTTCAATATTTACAGGACTGCATTTTTTATGGTTTTGTTTCAAAAACCATTTTCTTCTGGGAAAACTATTACAAAACACCAGGTGAGGCCTCTACTCAGTCCTATTCCTAGCAGCTTCCCATTCAGTAAGCCAGAATACAGAGCCCACTGTTTGGATCCAGAACTTAACGAAAAGTATGTATGTAACAGCTGCCTTTGATGCAGCCTCCTGACTCAGAAAGACCCACAAACCAGACATGGAGCCCTGCCCAGGACCCTAGGTTGAGAGTAAGGCCCTGGGAGCGGGGGACGGGACGGCTCAATAGTTAAAGCACTTGCTTGCAAAGCCAGCCAGCCTGACTCAGTTCCCAGCACCCACGCGCGCTGCAAAGCAGAGCGGCGCATGCGCGTGCGTCTGGGATCCCAGCGGCGGCGGGGCACTGCAGCCGCGCGGCTCCGCTCGCCTGTAGAAGGAAGGGAACACCTCTGTAAGCAGAGCCCCGATGACAAACGGGGCTGTGCACATAGCACGTTCTGAATGGATCCGGCCCTGGCCTGTGAGCGTCTGTCCCGTGTGTAGAGCCCAGTGCGTCGCTATGCCCGCTAGGCGGCTTACAGAGTGGGGCCGGGAGAGGGCGCGGGGCGTGAGAGTTAATCACTCGCTGACACCCACAGCCGGGCGTGCCGGCACACGCTGCCACCCCAGCGCTCAGGAGGCACAGGCAGGAGGATCGCGGCGAGTTTGAGGCCACCCCGGGACTACAGTGTGAGCTCCAGGTCAGCCTGGGCCGGAGTGACGCCTGGCTGATGCAGCAGCAACGGAAGAGACCAGGACAAGCGCGCGCTCTCCCTCCGTCGCTGGGCTTGGGGAGCAGCGCAGCCCCTGGGTCTTGATGGCAGCCGCTCTAGCCAACACGTGGTTATGGGCTCCGGGTGCGGAGAGGCCCTGAGTAAGGAGAGAAGGCCGAAGGACAGGGAGCGCCCAGCGTGTGTGCGCAGAGGCCACGTGGCGGGCGTGCACAGATACATGCGTGTGCACAGAGGCCGCGTGGCGGGCGTGCACAGATGCATGCGTGTGTGCACCGTGGTAGTGTTCTTCATTTTGCTTTATGCCACATATTAATCAAGCGCCATATTTCACATGACAGTTTTAAGTACTTTTGTTTAAAAGAGACCAAGAATATTTCTTAAAATATAGTTAATATTTTCAGCCCAACCATAAGTTTCTTTGTCTATTTTGACGTTTTTAGCCCAGAAGATTCCTACTGGAAAACTGGTGCCTGTAATCCCAAACTCACAAAATTGAGGCAGGAGAATGAGAAGTCCCAGGTCATCATTCCCTGCTAAAAGTTTGAAGCAAGCCTGGAGTACATGAGATCCTGTCTCAAAATTTAAAAAGATAACATAAAGCAAACCACATACTTGTACCCCAGCACTCAGCGGTCAGACAGGATGATTGCTTGAAGCCTGGGCAACATAGGAGAACCTATCTCAAAAAAAAAAAAAACTATGAAAAAGGTTTTAAACTAAAAAAATAATTTGGGGGCTGGAGGGATGGCTTAGTGGTTGAGGCATTTGCCTGCAAAGCCAAAGGACCCAGGTTCAATTCACCAAGACCCACGTTAGCAAGATGTACAAGGGGACACACATGTCTGGAGTGTGTTTGCAATGGCTGGAGGGCCAGCCCATTCTCTCTCTCTCTCTTTCTTTGTCAAATAAGTAAGTAAAATATTTTTAAAAAATAATTTTGTCTTCCAAATCTAGTTTTAGTTGAGGGGTCTAATTTTAATACCTATTAATGCAGCCTTTAAAGTAATTGCATCATCATTATTTTTCCCTATAGGTTTTATTAAAGATTGAGATACTTAGCAAAACATAGATGGCTAAAGTTTTGTTTGTTTGTTTGTTTGTTTTTACTTATAGTGGATCAAAATATTTAAACATGCAGTTGCTGGCTGTATCATTTCCCTCTTGTGGTTCTTTGGCCTTACTCTTTGTGGACCACTAAGGTAAGTAAAAATGCATGCTTTGATATTCATATTTCATTTGAATGTTCATTTCTATATTTTATGTTCAATATGTATTCTGTCACATCAGTAGCTTGCATATAGTTTATAATTTGATAGCATTTTTGTGGAATTTTTTTTTTCGAGGTAGGGTCTCACTCTAGCCCAGGCTGTCCTGGAATTCACTGTGGAGTCTCAGGGTGGCCTCGAACTCACGGCGATCCTCCTACCTCTGCCTCCCGAGTGCTGGGATTAAAGGTGTGCGCCACCACACCCGGCTTTTTGTGAAATTCTTAAATATGTATCTATTTATTTATTTGGAAAGAGGCAGAGACAGAGAGCAAGTGAGCGTGGGAGCACCAAGGCCTCCGGCCACTGCAAGTGACCACCAGACACGTGCTCCACTTTATGCATCTGGCTCTGTGTGAGTCCTGGGGAATCAACTGGGCCATCAGAGTTTGCACGCAAGTGCTCTTAACCACTGAGCCATCTCTCAGGCCCTAGGATTTTTTATTTAGTTATTTTCTCGAGGTAGAATTTTACTTTGTAGCTCCCACAGGCCTGGAACACTGTTCTCCTGCCTCAGCTTCTGGAATGCTGGAATTACAACTGTCTATCACCTGTTCCAGCTTACTCAGTTTCCTTGCAGTATTTATAAAATATAATTAGTTCTCTTACCTTGACAGGTGTAGTGGTGCACACCTTTAATCCTAGCATTCGGGAGGCAGGGTTAGGAGGATCTCCATGAGCTCACAGCTACCCTGAGACTACATAGTGAATTTCAGGTCAGCATGGGCTAAAGTGAGACCCTATCTCGGGGGGGGGGGGGAATAAATTCCCTTTTCCCTTTGTAAAGGATCTACTTCAGAACTGGTCACGGTGATGAGCACCATCAGTGCCACTAAGCTGGGAGGCTCTCAGCTAATTAGGAGTTGGAGTTGGAGAACCACTGGAGCTAAGAATTTGAT
The DNA here is from genome assembly GCF_020740685.1 of Jaculus jaculus. Classification (NCBI taxonomy): domain Eukaryota; kingdom Metazoa; phylum Chordata; class Mammalia; order Rodentia; family Dipodidae; genus Jaculus; species Jaculus jaculus. The sequence continues at coordinate 4,581,399 of NC_059121.1, forward strand.
GCTAATCTTGGCATCAGATCAAGACACCCCACGTCTCTCATGCATCTGGAGTTTGCAATAGCAAGAGGCACTCATGTACCCATATATTCCCACACTTCCTCACAACTAAAAGGAGTTTTTAAATTTTTACTCATTTGAGAGAGAGAGAAATAGTTGAAGATAAAGAGAATGGGCACTCCAGGGCCTCCAGCCACTGCAGACAAACTCCAGATGCATACACCCCCTGTGCATCTGGTTTACGTGGGTCCTGGGGAACCAAACCAGGGTCCTTTGGCTTTACAGGCAAGCACCTAAATTGCTAAGCCACCTCTCCAGTCCTAAAAATACTTTTTTTACAAAGTCTCTGCCAGGCTGGAGGGATGGGTCAGTGGTTAAGGCACTTGCCTTGTAGAGCCTGGCAACCTGGGTTCGATTCCCCAGGACCCACATAAAGCCAGATGAACAAAGTGGCACATGCATCTGGAGTTTGTGTGCAACAGCTGGAGGTCCTGGCATGCCCATTTTCTCTGTTTCTCTTCTATCTAAAGACCCCATGTCTCAAAAAAATTTTTGTAAGGTCTAGCATGATGGCATACACCTGCAGTCCCAGGTCTGAAAGGTGGAAGCCACCACGAGCTATGTGGCTGAGAGGCCGCCTTTCACGCGTGGCCAGTTTGCACTAGGAGAGCCGCGGAGCCCCGCAGTCGGTATCAGTAGCGTCAGCCTTCTAAGGAGCTAATCCGAACAGTTTCCACAGCAGTCGCTTTTCTCCGTATGTTGCACGAAGCCACAGGCCTCCTTGACTCTGAGCTCTTGCAGACAGAGGTGGCGCCAGCTCACGGGTGGTGTCTCTTGTAGGACTCTGCTGCTGTTTGAGCACAGCGACGTCGTCGTCCTCTCGCTGCTCAGCGTCCTGTTCACCGGTTCCGGAGGAGGACCAGCAAAGGTCAGTGTCCGCTTTCTGCCACCTGGAGCTCGAACATGCGCATCTTAAATGTTACTCAAGAGCCGGGTGTGGTAGCACACGCCTTTAATCCCAGCACTCGGGAGGCAGAGGTAGGAGGATTGCCATGAGTTCAAGGTCACCCTGAGATGACAGAGTTAATTCCAGGTCAGCCTGGACCAGAGTGAGACCCTACCTCGAAAAACAAACAAAAAAAAAAAATGTTACTCAAGGCAAAAATAAAAATCAGTCTTTGGCCAGGCGTGGTGGCGCACGCCTTTAATCCCAGCACTTGGAAGGCAGAGGTAGGAGGACCACAGTGAGTTTGAGGCCACCCTGAGAATACATAGTGAATTCCAGGCCAGCTTGGGCTAGTGCAAGACCCTACCTCGAAAAACCAAAAAAAGTATCAGCCGAGCATGGTGGCACATGCCTTGAATCCCAGCACCCCAGTGCTCTGTGAGGAGGAGCTCCATGAACTGGAGGCAACCCTGGGCTGTAGAGTAAGTTCCAGGTCAGTCTGAGCTAAAATGAGGTCCTGCCTCAAAAACACCCAGGGCTGAAGAGATGGCTTAACAATTAAGGCGCTTGCCTGTGAAGCCTAAGGACGCATGTTCGACTCTCCAGATTCCACGTAAGCCAGACACACAAAGATGAGGCAAGTGCAAGGTTACACACGCCCACTAGGTACCACAGGCATCCGGAGTTCAGTTGCAATGGCTGAAGCCCTGGTGTGCCAATTCTCTCTCTCATTCTCTGCCTCTTTCTCTTAAAAAATAAACAAAACAGGGCTGGAGAGATGGCTTAGCAGTTAAAGAGTTTACCTTTAAAACCAAAGGACCCAAGTTTGATTCCTCAGGACCCACATAAGCCAGATGGACAAGGTGGCACATGTATCTGGAGTTTGTGTACAGTAGCTGAAGGGCCTGGTATGACCATTATCTCTTTTTCTGCCTCTTTCTATCTCTCAAATAAACAAAACAAAGACTATTGTATCAAAACTTGGAGGTTGATATTAGAGAGAATCTATATCATCTATAGCTGAGTTTGCAAGTTTATATGTACCTGGGCGGGGGGGTTAGCCACTGCTCCCCCTAAGATACACCTTACCACATCTCTTCACATGGTATCCATACTGTCTCTCCCTCATTCTTTCTTGTATTTTCGAGGTAGGCTGACCTAGATTTCAGTCTGTAGTCTCAGGGTGGCCTTGAACTCACTGTGATCCTCCTACCTCTGCCTCCCAAGTGCTGGGGTTAAAGGTGTGCATCACCATGCCACGCCTTCTCCATCGTTCTTAAACCTGTAAGTGATTTTTGAAAAATACCTCTGAACTACTTCTATTTAGACTGATGAGCATGTGTCCAGTGTTTTGCCACGTAGGCATCCCTAGGCATCTTAAGTAATTAAAGTATGATTGTCTTCTGGAAAATAAGTTACCAGCCTACAGTTCTGACTGTTAGAGGTGCACTTTTGCTTTTGGCCACATTAAAATTCCCCCGTCCATGGTGTATTGGCCTAGACAGAGAAAGGAGGAAACGGTCCCTGTTCGGAGAGGGACCGCCCGCCCAGCGCAGTGGCTCATAGCTGAGACCCGGCAGTCCCGAGGCTGAGGTGGGAGGAGAGCGCTGAGCAGTGGCTCATAGCTGAGACCCGGCAGTCCGAGGCTGAGGTGGGAGGAGAGCGCTGAGCAGAGCTCCAGGTCCGCCTCAGCGAGGGGAAACCTCGCCGCAGCCGGGAGGTTGTCATAGCGTCTATAAGGTTAGGTGGTCGTGTTAAAGGTTAGCCTTTTACGAACTATCCTTTATTGTTTTTTGCCTCTTTTCAGACGCGGGGAGCTGCTTTTTTCATCATTGCTGTGATCTGTCTGTTGCTGTTCGACAACGATGACCTCATGGCGAAGATGGCGGAGCACCGTATCCTAGGGCGTGCGCTGGGACGGCAGGCGAGAGAGAGGCGGCGGGGTGGAGGTGGCCAGTCCTGAGGGACGCCCTCATAGAAGTGTGCAGGCGTCCTGATCACTGCTACGAGAGTGAATGGGTTCTCGTTTAATATTCTATAGCAGCTCAGTGTTTTGTATAGTATCCTAAATTTGCAGAGATTTGGGGTCATGGTAAGACAATTTTAGAACATCCTGATGCTTTAAAAAAGAAAAGACAAAGACATTAAGTTCATTCACCATGATTTTTTTCACTGTCTTGCTCTAAATTATTTCTGGCAGCACAGTGTCTTTCCAGTCAAATACATCTACTTGTAAACTAATAGTGATGTCTTTTGTTAGTCTGGGAGAGAAACAGGATTTGGAAAGATTGCTCCAGGTTGCTTTTAACTGTACCTGTGTTCCCACACACCTCTCTCACGACGGTACCTGTGTCCCACACACCTCTCTCACGACGGTACCTGTGTCCCACACACCTCTCACGACGGTACCTGTGTCCCACACACCTCTCACGACGGTACCTGTGTCCCACACACCTCTCTCACGATGGTACCTGTGTCCCCGCACACCTCTCTCACGACGGTACCTGTGTTCCCACACACCTCTCTCACGACGGTACCTGTGTCCCACACACCTCTCACGACGGTACCTGTGTCCCGCACACCTCTCACGACGGTGCCTGTGTCCCGCACACCTCTCAAAACGGTGCCTGTGTCCCACACACCTCTCACGACGGTACCTGTGTCCCACACACCTCTCACGACGGTACCTGTGTTCCCGCACACCTCTCTCACGACGGTACCTGTGTCCCGCACACCTCTCACGACGGTACCTGTGTCCCGCACACCTCTTTCACGACGGTACCTGTGTCCCGCACACCTCTCACGACGGTACCTGTGTCCCGCACACCTCTCACGACGGTACCTGTGTTCTCACACCTCTCACGACGGTACCTGTGTTCTCACACCTCTCTCACGACGGTACCTGTCCCGCACACCTCTCTCACGACGGTACCTGTGTCCCACACACCTCTCACAACGGTACCTGTGTTCTCACACCTCTCACGACGGTGCCTGTGTCCCGCACACCTCTCACGACAGTACCTGTGTCCCGCACACCTCTCACGACGGTACCTGTGTCCCGCACACCTCTCACGACGGTGCCTGTGTCCCGCACACCTCTCACGACAGTACCTGTGTCCCGCACACCTCTCACGACGGTACCTGTGTCCCGCACACCTCTCACGACGGTACCTGTGTCCCGCACACCTCTCACGACGGTGCCTGTGTCCCGCACACCTCTCAAAACGGTGCCTGTGTCCCACACACCTCTCACGACGGTACCTGTGTCCCACACACCTCTCACGACGGTACCTGTGTTCCCGCACACCTCTCTCACGACGGTGCCTGTGTCCCGCACACCTCTCACGACGGTACCTGTGTCCCGCACACCTCTCTCACGACGGTACCTGTGTCCCGCACACCTCTCACGACGGTACCTGTTTCCCGCACACCTCTCACGACGGTACCTGTGTTCTCACACCTCTCTCACGACGGTACCTGTGTTCTCACACCTCTCTCACGACGGTACCTGTGTCCCCGCACACCTCTCACGACGGTACCTGTGTTCCCACACACCTCTCTCACGACGGTACCTGTGTCCCACACACCTCTCACGACGGTACCTGTGTTCTCACACCTCTCTCACGACGGTACCTGTCCCGCACACCTCTCTCACGACGGTACCTGTGTCCCACACACCTCTCACGATGGTACCTGTGTCCCACACACCTCTCACAACGGTACCTGTGTTCTCACACCTCTCACGACGGTGCCTGTGTCCCGCACACCTCTCTCACGACGGTACCTGTGTCCCACACACCTCTCACGACGGTACCTGTGTCCCGCACACCTCTCACGACGGTACCTGTGTCCCGCACACCTCTCACGACGGTGCCTGTGTCCCGCACACCTCTCACGACGGTGCCTGTGTCCCGCACACCTCTCACGACGGTACCTGTGTCCCGCACACCTCTCACGACGGTGCCTGTGTCCCGCACACCTCTCAAAACGGTGCCTGTGTCCCACACACCTCTCACGACGGTACCTGTGTCCCACACACCTCTCACGACGGTGCCTGTGTCCCGCACACCTCTCACGACAGTACCTGTGTCCCGCACACCTCTCACGACGGTGCCTGTGTCCCGCACACCTCTCACGACGGTACCTGTGTCCCGCACACCTCTCACGACGGTGCCTGTGTCCCGCACACCTCTCAAAACGGTGCCTGTGTCCCACACACCTCTCACGACGGTACCTGTGTTCCCGCACACCTCTCTCACGACGGTACCTGTGTCCCGCACACCTCTCACGACGGTACCTGTGTCCCGCACACCTCTCTCACGACGGTACCTGTGTCCCGCACACCTCTCACGACGGTACCTGTTTCCCGCACACCTCTCACGACGGTACCTGTGTTCTCACACCTCTCTCACGACGGTACCTGTGTTCTCACACCTCTCTCACGACGGTACCTGTGTCCCCGCACACCTCTCACGACGGTACCTGTGTTCCCACACACCTCTCTCACGACGGTACCTGTGTCCCACACACCTCTCACGACGGTACCTGTGTTCTCACACCTCTCTCACGACGGTACCTGTCCCGCACACCTCTCTCACGACGGTACCTGTGTCCCACACACCTCTCACGATGGTACCTGTGTCCCACACACCTCTCACAACGGTACCTGTGTTCTCACACCTCTCTCACGACGGTACCTGTCCCGCACACCTCTCTCACGACGGTACCTGTGTCCCACACACCTCTCACGATGGTACCTGTGTCCCACACACCTCTCACAACGGTACCTGTGTTCTCACACCTCTCACGACGGTGCCTGTGTCCCGCACACCTCTCTCACGACGGTACCTGTGTCCCACACACCTCTCACGACGGTACCTGTGTCCCGCACACCTCTCACGACGGTGCCTGTGTCCCGCACACCTCTCTCACGACGGTACCTGTGTCCCACACACCTCTCACGACGGTACCTGTGTCCCGCACACCTCTCACGACGGTACCTGTGTCCCGCACACCTCTCACGACGGTACCTGTGTCCCGCACACCTCTCACGACGGTGCCTGTGTCCCGCACACCTCTCAAAACGGTGCCTGTGTCCCACACACCTCTCACGACGGTACCTGTGTCCCACACACCTCTCACGACGGTACCTGTGTTCCCGCACACCTCTCTCACGACGGTACCTGTGTCCCGCACACCTCTCACGACGGTACCTGTGTCCCGCACACCTCTCTCACGACGGTACCTGTGTCCCGCACACCTCTCACGACGGTACCTGTGTCCCACACACCTCTCACGACGGTACCTGTGTCCCGCACACCTCTCTCACGACGGTACCTGTGTCCCGCACACCTCTCTCACGACGGTACCTGTGTCCCGCACACCTCTCACGACGGTGCCTGTGTCCCGCACACCTCTCACGACGGTACCTGTGTCCCGCACACCTCTCACGACGGTACCTGTGTCCCGCACACCTCTCACGACGGTACCTGTGTCCCGCACACCTCTCTCACGACGGTACCTGTGTCCCGCACACCTCTCACGACGGTACCTGTGTCCCGCACCTCTCTTGTGTGCTGCTTGCTTTGCTGCGGCCTTTGTGGTCATTGACTGGGGGAAGACAAGTTCTTCACATGTCTAAAAGTGCAGCCAGAACTCCATTGGACAGGGACGCTCCGAGGCATGCCGTGTGCCTCTGCCTTTACCCTGGTGCGTGTGCAGGCGTCTTGTGTGGCTAAGTACGATGGTAGACACTCAAGCTCGGGCCGCGACCCCGTCACATAGGAGGCGGGAGCTCGAGGACCGCTCAGCTACACAAGCAGACTGTCTCAGAAGAAGAAAGGAGAATCACAGGCTGCTTCCATTTACAAATGTTTCCTAGAGCTAGCGGTTGCTCTTGTTTTGCTTGAGAGTAGTGCTAGAAGGAAGGTAAGGTGTTGCTGAGGGGACTCTCGTCTGGAGCCCCCGGAGCAGCCTGTGCTTTCAGCTCCGTGAGCTCACCGTTCCCGGGCACTGTGTTTTGAAGCTGAAGCTCAGAACTTTCCCTTACCGACTCCCTCAGCTGAAGGACGGCATGACAGTGCGCTCACCCACATGCTCTACACAGCCATCGCCTTCTTAGGGGTGGCAGACCACAAGGTATGTTCCCTCCCTGTTGCAAATGTGTTTAAAGGTTTACGCTGCAAGCCTAAGTGCTGCTTTTCCTTTGGAGGTGTGGCGGTCGGGGCAGGTGGGGGAGACGGGTCTCGAGGAGCCTTCAGTCCTAGCTGCAGAGAGACTGAAACAGGGTCTTGAGTGCAAGGCCAGCCCTGGGCGGTGTCCCCCTTTCTGGAAAGAAAAAGTTCACTTGAAGTAACGTTCATGTGGCTGTTTCTTGGCCTTTGACTGAGCTCCGGGACACAGCGGGTAGCGCGCTGGGAAAACATTCAGCGCAGACCGAGACCCAGGTCAGCTCTAGCGCCGCGCAGTGACAAGGTGCTCAGTCACTCGGCCTTGCCTGCCATTGAGGCAGTTGAGTAACGGAGGATGTGAAGAAAAAGTCCAGTTCCATTTCCTCAGATAAGCGTTAAGGATTGACTGTGGGGCTGCTTGTGTTTTCTGATGAGACGTATCTAACTTTGCTCATAGGGTGGAGTGCTGTTGCTAGTCCTGGCTTTATGTTGTAAAGTTGGTTTTCACACAGCTTCCAGAAAGCTCGCTCTAGATGTCGGTGGAGCCAAGCGTCTTCAGTCTTTATCCCAGCTTGTTTCTGTGCTTCTCTTATGCCCCTGGGTGGTGGTTCTCTCTGTGACAACTGAGGTAAGCAAGGATTTCTTGGAAATGAGTAAAATGATTACTATTATGAATTTTAGTTTAGTGCATTTTATTTCAATTTGAGATTAAAGTGGGTTAAATTATCCTTGCTTTTTTATAGTTTAAAAAATTGGTTTAAGCTGGGCGTGGTGGCGCACGCCCTTGATCCCAGCACTTGGGAGGTAGAGGTAGGAGGATCGCTGTGGCTGTGAGTTCAGGGCCACCCTGAGACTACCTAGTGAGTTCCAGGTCAGCCTGAGCTAAAGTGAGACCCTACCTCAGGGGGAAAGAAAGGTTAATTTTATTACTTAGAGAAATAAAAGTCATTTATTACTACCTTTACACATCCTTCACATTCCTCTGGCCCAGAGGAATCACATGAGGAAATACCAGTCCTAAGTTCAGAGGATTATGGGTTATTTAATAGTAGCTATGAAATTAAACAATAATGGTTTCTTGTTAATAGTTTGGAGAATACTGGGGAAATGTACAAACATCTTACGACGTTTACATGTTAACATTTTATGAATCATAGGGAATCAAGAAAGTATTCATTGATACATAAAAGGGTTAACAGAAACATCGTGTAAAGTGGGCTTTATATCCCTGCAGTGTTGACGGTTCTGTGGTTTTTCTCTCTTTAACATCTAGAGTAAGGCTGAATCTTGGTCTTCTCTCATCATGCCTTTCACAACGGTCGTCTTTTTTGTCATGATCCTGGATTTCTACGTGGATTCCATTTGCTCAGTCAAGATGGACCTTTCCAAATGTGCTCGCTACGGATCCTTTCCCATTTTCATCAGCGCTCTCCTTTTTGGGAATTTTTGGACGCATCCCATAACAGACCAGCTTCGGGCCATGAACAGAGCCGCGCACCGGGAGAGCACGGAGCACGTCCTGTCTGGAGGCGTGGTAGTGAGCGCCGTGTTCTTCATCCTGGGTGAGGCCCCTCGCCGCCGTCCCCACGCTGCGGGGCGAGCTCCGATCCGCACGCGGCTTCACTTTGGAAATTGTGCCACGCCTGCTGCCAGACAGTGAACGGGCTTTTGGTCGCTTCAGCTGGCAAAACTGTAATACTTTCTTTTCCTCTCTGTAGCTGCCAACATCTTATCATCTCCTTCTAAGAGAGGACAGAAAGGCACCCTCATTGGATACTCTCCTGGAGGAACCCCTCTCTATAACTTCATGGGTGACGCTTTTCAGCACAGCTCTCAGTCAATCCCTAGGTTTATTAAGGAATCACTCAAGCAGATTCTTGAGGAGAGTGACTCTAGGCAGATCTTTTACTTCTTATGCTTGAATCTGGTAAGACTTAAATATTAGTGGTGTGTCTTAAAACTCAGTGTTGTAATTTCGACACCGTGGCATAATTCCAAAATTTCTGATAAACATGAACTAAAATCTACATTTGCTCTAAGTAATAGTAGGGATTCTCAGACTTGTCTCGTTTTTGTAGTGTTGCAGAAACATGGGATTACTATGGGGTTTGTTATTGTTGTTGTTGTTTTTGGAGGTAGGTCTCGCTGTGGTCCAGGCTGACCTAGAATTCACTATGTAGTCTTAGGCTGGCCTCAAACTCACGGTGATCCTCCTACCTTTCTCTACCTCCTGAATGCAAGAATTAAAGGCGTGTGCCACCACACCTGGGTTTTTTTTTTGTTTTTTTTTTTTTAAGTCAGTAAGGTAAGGACCTGGGAAGGTGGCTCAGAGGTCAAAGGTGCTTGCTTGCAAAGCTTGCCAGCCGGGCTTAGTTCTCAAGCTATCCATATAAGCCAGATGCAAAAAATAAAGTGACATGTGAGCCTGAGGAGATGGCTCAGCGGTTAAAGGTGCTTGCTTACAAAGCCTGCTGGCCCAGGTTTAATTCCCCAGTGCCCCATAAAGCTGGGCAGACATTCTGTCACAGTGCAGGAAACGCTGGTACACCCATGCATGCACACATGCGCGCACACACACATACAAGTAAATGAATAAACAGTGGGGGGGGGGTTGTTGCTGTTTTTCATTTTTTATTTATTTATTTGAGAGCAACCGACACAGCAAGAAAGGCAGATAAAGAGTGAGAGAGAATGGGCGCACCGGGGCCTGCAGCCACTGCAAACGCACTCCAGACGTGTGCGCCCCCTTGTGCATCTGACTAACTTGGGTCCTGGGGAACCGAGCCTCGAACCAGGGTCCTTAGGCTTCACAGGCAAGCGCTGAACCACTAAGCCATCTCTCCAGCCCTAAATAGTGTTTTTAAGTGGTACATGCATCTATCTGCTATCTACATTCATTTGCAATGTCAAGGGGCCCTTCGCACCCACACACAAATGTGCAAATAAATAATAGGTGTGTGTTTGTTTTTTAATCATTAATGAGTTTTAAGAGGTTAAATCTCTATAGGATGTCATTACAATATAAACCACTGATTGCTGCCATTTCAGAGCTGTTTGTTGGTGTGGGCTTTGTAGACGTCGTGTGTGTGCCGTGGGCGTGTGGGGAGGGTGCGGTGCGCACGTGGCAGTTGTCCTCCTGTCGCGAGCACACCATGCGGGTGGCTGGCATTGAGCCCGTGCTCGCAGGCTTTGCAGGTAGTGCCTTCGGCCTCTGCCCTGCCGCCCGGCTGCCTTGTGTATTGGATTTCAGACAGCAGATAAAATTGCCTCCTTTCCAGTAGTTTATGAAGTGGGTACATCAGATTTAGCTTAGTTCCTTAAGATCCATATGGAATACGCGTTCTAGGATAAGTGGCAGTTATTTGAAGAAGGAGGCTCTAAGCACATCTTCAAGGAAGGTTAGGTAACCAAAGGTTGATTTTTATAATCTGATAAATTTCCCGTGAAGCACCTTCCTGATAAACTCCTTCCATGTTTTGTAAACTTCTTAGCTTTTTACCTTTGTGGAGTTGTTCTATGGAGTGCTGACCAATAGTCTAGGCCTGATCTCGGATGGCTTTCACATGCTCTTTGACTGCTCGGCCCTGGTCATGGGTCTGTTTGCTGCCCTCATGAGTCGGTGGAAAGCAACTCGGATTTTCTCCTATGGGTAAGCATCCTACGCAGCGCCCTTTCGTATGCCGACGCCACAGCGACAGAGCCTGCAGCGCACATCCTGCCTCCAGAGTAAAATTGTAGTACTTGTTTACTTTTAACCTGGCTCATTTCCAGGTTTTTATTCTGCTTTAATTTGTAGTTGATAAGAGCTAGGAATTTGAGAAGTCCTGAATAGCAGTGAGTTCAAGGTTATTCTTTATGATGTCTACAGAGAAGAAATGATTACTTAAAATCTTTTCATTTTTGCTTGGCATGTTTCTTTGGGGCAGTGGAACATGCATGGTAGCTCTTTCCTATAAGAAGAGTATTCAGAATTTCAAGTGTGTACATGTAAAAATATCTTATTCTCAATTATTTACTTTCTGAAAGGTGGGTGAACCAAAAATAGAAACAATTTTGGTACAGTCAGAATCTGTATGCCATGATAGATGCAGAGCACACCAAGGGTTCAAAGGAGAGGAAAAGATGTCATTGCTAAGAAATTAAGCAAGGCTTTTTGTAAGAGGGATACCAAAGGACTTTGTAAATCAGAAATGTCAACAAGTATGTATGTGGAAATGGCTTTCCAGCATTGATACAGTACTTTAACTCTTGATAAGTTTTTATTATTATTTAGTAGTAGACTTTTTTCTAGCTTAATGTTTGTACTTTAGAACTACTTGCTTTTTTTTCTAAAAGCTCTTCTGTGTTTTTAGGTATGGCCGAATAGAAATTCTGTCTGGACTTATTAATGGACTTTTTCTGATAGTAATAGCTTTTTTTGTATTTATGGAGTCAGTGACGAGATTGATTGACCCTCCGGAGTTAGACACAAACATGTTAACAGTAAGTACTTTTCCATTTTTTTAAAAAAATAAGAAACAAAGAAGCTTACATGGCTTTTTCCCTCCTAGTGGTTTGCTGGAGCTACCAAGCTAGGAATGTCTCTTTTAGTTGTTTTTTGTTTCTGGAGGTGGAGTCTTGGCCCAGGGTGACCTTGAACTGTGTAGTCCCAGGTTTGTCTCGAACTTACAGTGATCCTCCAACCTGCGCCTCCTAAATGCTGGGGCTAAAGGTGTGTGCCGCCACACCTGCTAAAAGTCTCGTTGTGTTGCAAAGTTTTACATGACTTCCTTCTTGCTCCATTGCCTCTCCCCCTCCTACGGTTTCACTTTCTGCACTTTTTTTAACCTGCAGTTAACTATAGTTTGAAAACCTTATAGGAAGAATACGTAGATAGATAATTCTAAAGTTTCTTATATGTTTTCTTATTGGTGTGCATGTGTGTGCATGCATATCAGGGCCTCCTGCTGCTGCAAATGAACTCAAGCTGTATGCACTTCTTCTTGTATCTGGCTTTACATGGGGACTTGGGAAATCAAATTCCAGCTGGCCAGCTTTGCTAGAAAGCACCTGTGATGGCTAAGCTATCTCCCTTGCCGTAACGTTTAAAGGAATTTTAAAACGAGGCAGCATGATGACTGTCTATAACCCACGCCTTTAGGAGAGGTAGACACAGGAGGATCATAAATTCAAGACTAGTGTGAGGCCAGTTTGTTAACCCCTTACAGGTCTAATCACACTTCGAAGTCGTCACACGTGTGTGGAGAAAACAGTATGTCCGGCTTCCGTGCTGGTGACTCTTGTGTGGCTTCTGACAGACACCGAGTCCCTGAAACCTAACCCTGCAAGGGTAGAGACAGGACACAGTGGAGCCGGGCGCAGGGTGCGCGCCTTCAATCCCAGCCCTCGGGAGGCAGAGGCAGGAAGATCGCTGAGAGTTCGAGACCACCCTGAGTCTACATAGGGAATTCCAGGTCAGCCTGGGTTAGAGTGAGACCCTACCTTGAAAAACATACATTTTATTATTTTACGTTATTACTGCTGACTCTGAGACTTAATCCTTTTCTCTCATATCTTAAAGTAAGTTCTATTAGAATACATACAGATTTCTTTATGAAAATATATTGCTTTTGTTTCAAGATTCTATTTTTTTATTTATTTTTAAGCAGCAAAACACTTTTAAGAGCAAAACAATAGTAAAAGTTTAACTATACTGCCAAAGAGGCAGCAGGTTACTCAAGTAGAGAGACTACTCAAAGACCAAGATTCTGTTTTTATTTGTTTATTTTTGGTTTTTCGAGGTAGAGTCTCACTCTAGCCCAGGCTGACCTGGCATTCACTATAAAGTCCAGGGTGGCCTCGAACTCACAGCAAGCATTCCTCCTACCACTGCCTCCTGAGTGCTGGGAATAAAGGTGTGTGCCACCACACCCAGCAACTCTTTACTTTCTGTATCTACATTAATAGGAAAACGAGGAATTAAAGGTGCTTGCTTGCAAAGCCTGCCAGGCCAGATCCCATTCCTAGTACCCACGTAATGCCAGATGCAAAAGTCACACATGCCTCCAGAGTTCATGTGCAGTGTTTTGTTTTTTTTTTTTTTTAGTCAACCTCTGGTAGCTTCTCGTTCACAAGAAATGAGTTCTTTAATGTTTATCATAGCTGATCAGGCCAGGACCCCCTTGGGATGCCAAATCTGTTAACAGTTGTTGCCTTCAAACTGTTTCCCCCCCACCCCCCTAGAAATTCTAAAACCAGGGCTGGAGAGATGGCTCAATGGTTAAGGCACTTGCCTGTTATACCTAATGACACAGGTTCAATTCCCCAGCACCTATGTAAAGCCAGATGCACACGATGGTACATTCATCTATGGTGTGCATTGGTCAGAGGCCCTGGAATGCCCGTTTTCTCTCCCCCCTCTCTCCACCCTCTATATACTTGCTTCTTGCTCTTAAATAATTAAATATTTGTTAAAACATGAACAGAGGGCTGAAGAGACGGCTTAGCAGTTAAAACACTTGCTTGCAAAGCCAAAGAACCTAGGTTCAATTCCCCAGTACCCACATAAGTCAGATGCACAAGCTGTTACATGCATCTGGAGTTCTTTTGCAGGGCTAGAGGCCCTGGTGTACTCACTTTTTTTTTCTCTCTCTCACAAATAAATAAAATATTAAAAATGTAAATAGAAGGCTGGAGAGATGGCTTAGTGGTTAAGATGCTTGCCTGCGAAGCCTAAGGACCCATGTTCAACTCTCCAGATCCCACATAAGCCAGATGCACAAAGGTTAAGCACCAGGTCGTACATGCCCACTAGGTGGCACAAGCATCTGGAGTTTGATTGCAGTGACTGAGGCTCTGGCATACCAATTCTCTCTCCTGCTCACTCACTGTCTCTAAAAAAGGTAAAGAGAAACATATACCTGTATGAGAAATAAGACGACAAGCTTATTTTAAATTACGAGATTAAATGTTTCCTTTTCTCCTTTTTCCTAGCCAGTCTCAGTTGGAGGGCTGGTAGTCAACCTTATTGGCATCTGTGCCTTTAGCCATGCCCACAGCCACAGCCATGGGGCCTCTCAAGGAAGCTGCCACTCATCTGAGCATGGCCACTCTCACCATGCACATGGACACAGTGACCACGGGCACGGGCACAGCCACGGACCCACAGGTGGAGGCATGAATGCCAACATGAGGGGTGAGTCGTGGCAAGGCACTGCTTGTCCTCTCCCCGGTGTTCCGAGTCCTGCGCTGGTTTATTCTTGATAAATACGCCCTCCCTCCCCCATGGTAAGGTCTCACTGTAGCCCAGGCTGGCCTGGGATTCACTGTGCAGTCTTAGGGTGGCCTCAGACTCTCTCTCAGCGATCCTCCTACCTCCGCCTCCTGAGCCCCACCACACCCAAGTGATACTTTTGTTATAAGCAGTGTGTAACTTTAAAATACTTGAATTCATGTTATAAAGAAAATACCTGCGTTCATGTGAGTAAAAGAAAACATTCAGAATTTTAAAAAGAAGTGAACTACAAATGTAGCTCAGCGGTGGACTGCTTGCCTAACACGCCGAAGGCTGCAGAGCACTGGAAGAGGGAGGGGAAGGAAAAACGTGCAATGCAGAACACATGGAGGAAGGAAAGAGGAGGCAGATTAATGTAGGCATCAGCAGGGTGAACGTGGAGGACGAATGCCCAGGGAGACAGAGCAGCCGCAGGGAATGGCCGCATGGCTCTGACTGCTGAGTTCTGATGTGGTTCGTAGACACGAAGTCCAGTAGTGCCTGGGGGTGGGGAGGAAGTCACTAGGGAAGAGCTCCGAAGTTCCGGTGCTGAGTATGTTCTGCAGGCTGCTGTCTGAAACACTGGACCCAGAGGCGGTGTTTTGTTTTGTTTTTGTTTTTTTTTAATTTTTATTTATTTATTTATTTGAGAGCGACAGACACAGAGAGAAAGACAGATAGAGGAAAAGAGAGAGAATGGGCGCGCCAGGGCTTCCAGCCACTGCAAACGAACTCCAGACGCGTGCGCCCCCTTGTGCATCTGGCTAACGTGGGACCTGGGGAACCGAGCCTTGAACCGGGGTCCTTAGGCTTCACAGGCAAGCGCTTAACCGCTAAGCCATCTCTCCAGCCCTAGAGGCGGTGTTTTATGCTGTTAAAGTTCTGTGACAGAAGCCGGGCCTGGTGGCGCATAGCACTCGGTGAGGCAAGAGGTAGGATCACGTGAGTTCGAGGCCACCCTGAGACAACATAGTGAATTTCAGGTCAACCTGGTCCAGAGCAAGACCCTCTTGGGGGGTCGTGGGGGCCATTGAATAAGAGAACTGAAAAGGAAAAGGAGCCAACTGTGGTGGCTCATGCCTCCCATTCCAGAATGCTACTTGAGAGGCTGAGGTAGGAGCATTGCCATGAGTTCGAGTCCAGCCTAGGGCTACAGAGTGAGTCCCAGCCCAGCCTGGGCTCGACCGAGACACTGCTTCAGAGGAAGTGAAAGAGCTGAAGCTGTCACCGGTGGAGCAGTTGCCTTCGGTGAAAGAAGCCCTGGGGTTTGGTCCCAGCACCGCGGAAACGAGAGAAAATGTGCTTGTTCATAGATTTCCAGTTTTAGATTTTTTTTTTTAATTTTTTATTTATTTATTTGAGAGCCACAGACAGAGAAAGACAGGTAGAGGGAGAGAGAGAGAATGGGTGCGCCAGGGCTTCCAGCCTCTGCAAACGAACTCCAGACACGTGCGCCCCCTTGTGCATCTGGCTAACGTGGGACCTGGGGAACCGAGCCTCGAACCGGGGTCCTTAGGCTTCACAGGCAAGCGCTTAATGGCTAAGCCATCTCTCCAGCCCGATTTCCAGTTTTAGAATGTTTTTTACTCATGCGTTGTGTGTGGATGGATGGGTGTGTGACATTCTGCTTGACGTGGGTATGGGGATTGAATCTAAACCATCCGGCTTTCGCAAGCAAAAGCACTTCTATCTGCTGAGCCATCTCCCCATCCCCTAAATGTCCTTCTTAAATAAATTATTATAAGGTCTTTTACATTTAAAATTGTATACTTGGGCTGGAAAGATGGCTTAGCGGTTAAGCGCTTGCCTGTGAAGCGTAAGGATCCCGGCTCGGGGCTCGGTTCCCCAGGTCCCACGTTAGCCAGATGCACAAGGGGGCGCACGTGTCTGGAGTTCGTTTGCAGTGGCTGGAGGCCCTGGTGCGCCCATTCTCTCTCTTTCCCTCTATGTCTTTCTCCCTGTGTCTGTCACTCTCAAATAAATAAATAATGAACAAAAAATATTTTTAAATTGTACACTTACTTTAGTTGCGGGGGAAACACTGATCTATTATTATAGAAATTTGACTTAGAAAACACTGGAGCTGTTTATTGTACTATAAAAAATTGGGGATATACTCCTTTTGTCTGCTGAATTACTTACACTAATTGATGTAAGTATTTTCGGTCATGTCAAGACTTGCTTCAAGGGTTGTGGGCATATGGTCCAGTGGAAATATTGCCAGCACACATAGAGCTCTGGGCACTGCGAGGAAAAGAAGTGCTCCAAGAGGAACCTCAGTTTAATGTCCTTCTCTGTTTTACTCCTAGGTGTATTTCTACACGTTTTGGCAGATACACTTGGAAGTATTGGTGTGATTGTATCCACAGTTCTCATAGACCAGTTCGGATGGTTCATTGCCGACCCTCTGTGTTCTCTTTTTATTGCTGTATTAATATTTCTCAGTGTTGTCCCGCTGATCAAGGACGCCTGCCAAGTCCTGCTTCTGAGGCTGCCGCCCGAGTACGAGGGAGAGCTGCAGACGGCCCTAGAGAAGGTGCTGTGGCCGCCGCCTCGCTGCTTCCCTGTTCTGTTCCGTCTCGTCCAAGCTCGCTCGCACTCTGTGCCGGGCTGGCCTCCAGCTCTTCACACTCGCCCCGTTCATCTTAGTGCGTTTTCTTTCAAAGCTAGCGCGTCGAGTAGATAAGTTGGCCTGATAAGTAGCATGAAGGAAATGCAGTCTGACTTTAAGAACGTAAAGACAACGCAGCAGCCGGGCGTGGGGCCACCTGTAATCCCGGCACGCGGGAGTGGAGGGCGGATCGCAAGAGTGCAGGGCTGCCCTGAGACAGACAGCGAGTGCCAGGTCAGCCCGGGCTAGACTGAGACCCTACCTCGAAAAACCAAAAAAATAGAGAGAGAGAGGGAGGGAGGGAGGGAGAGGGGGGGGGAGGAAGGAAGGAAGACCAGGAGGCACAGCGGACAATCTCAGCTGCAGTGTGTGCTGAGGTAAAAGGATCAGCAGTCGTAGGCCAGCCTGGACAACTGTTAAGACCCTGTCTGGCACAGTAAAAGGAGGGCTAAGGGTATCATTTTCCTACAAAGCATGTGCCTCATATGCCGGCGGACAAAGAAAAGGAAAAATAGAGCACGGTTCTGATTTTCTAATCCATTCACTTTCTTTCCGTTGGGTTTGCAAGGGGAGGGGCACATAGATAGCGCAGTATTGCCCTCTACATTTAAACAAGACTTGACACAGGCTTGTAATCCCAGCACCTGGGACATAGAAGTAGGAGGATGGTTGTGAGTTCTAGGCTAGCCTGAGACTACATACTGAATTTCAAGTCAGCCTGGGCTAGAGGGAGACCCTACCTCAAAAAAGACAGCACTTAACTGAAAGAGTTGGGGGAAGCCAGGTGTGCTGGCTGAAGCCTGTGACCTCACCCTCGAGGGGCTGAGGCAGTATCACCCTGGGTTCAAGACCATTCTGGGCATAATGAATTCCAGGTCATCTTGGGTACAATGAGAACCTGTCCCAAAATAATGCGCTTTTTTTGTTGTTGTTTTTTTTTTTTCAAGGTAGGATCTCACTCTAGCACAGGCTGACCTTGAATTCAAAACAATCCTCCTACCCCTGCCTACCACACCCAGTTTGCAACACAGATGGCTTATCAGTTAAAGCCTACTGGCCTTGATTCAGTTCCCCAACTACCTGCATAAATTAATAAGCAAAAGGTAGCTCAAGGGTCTGGTGTTAATTTGCAGCTGCAAGAGGCCTGGAGAACCCATGCACACTTAACAAATAAACACATCAGTACAAACGCACAAACTAGTAGCTGGTGAGAATAAAATCCTTTCTTTTTCTCTTTTTCCTTCAAGGTGGGGTCTCCCTGTAGCCCAGGCTGAGCTAGAATTCACTATGTCATCTCACGGTGGCCACGGGCTCACAGTGATCCTACCTCGGCCTCCCCAGTATTGGCATTAAAGGCGTGTGCCACCAGGCCGGGAAAAAATCCTTTAAAAGAAAAATTTCAGGACTGGAGAGATGGCTTAGTGATTAAAAGCACTTGCTTGCAAAGCCTGGTGGCTTGGGTTCGATTGCCCACTCCCCGTGTCCAGCGGGGGGCAATGTTGAACGTGTCTGGAGTTTGCTTACAGTGGCAGGAGGCCCTGGTGTTCACATTCATAGTCATTTATATTTTCTTCTCTCTGCTTGTAAATAAATAAAAATATTTTTTAAATAAAACAAAAATATTAAAAGTGGTAACGAAAAGACAAAACAGGGCTGGAGAGATGGCTTAGCGGTTAAGCGCTTGCCTGTGAAGCCTAAGGACCCCGGTTCGAGGCTCGGTTCCCCAGGTCCCACATTAGCCAGATGCACAAGGGGGCGCACGCGTCTGGAGTTCGTTTGCAGAGGCTGGAAGCCCTGGCGCGCCCATTCTCTCTCTTTCCCTCTATGTGTCTTTCTCTCTATGTCTGTCGCTCTCAAATAAATAAATAAAAAATGAACCAAAAAAAAAAAAAAGACAAAACAAAGAAACATGTATGGAATTAGCGCAGTAGGTAGCTGGAGCCTTTTCTGTGACTGTAAAATCACACAGTTCACTCAGCCACCAGTTCAGCCCTGGCACAAAAGTCACACACAAGGGCTGGACGATAGGCTCTGCTGCAGAGGCCCTTGCCTGCTGAGCCTCACAACCTGACTCAGTGTCCACACAAAGCCAGGGGTTCGAAGTGGCACATGCATCTGCAGTCCTTCTGCAGGGTTGTTAGGCTTCGCAGGCAAGTGCCTTGACTGCTAAGCTTTTTTGTTTGTGTTTCAAGGTAGGGTCTCATTCTAGTCTAGACTGACCTGAAATTCACTGTGTATTCTCAGGGTGATCTCAACTTCACAGCAATCCTCCTACCTCTGTTTCCCAAGCACTGGCATTAAAGGTGTGAGCTACCAAACCCACCTTTATTTTGGTGGGGTTTTTGGTTTTTTGAGGTGGGGTTTCACAAGCTCAGTTTTTCTAGGTAGGACCTGGAATTCAGTGTGTAGTCTCATGGAGGCCTCCAGCTCACGGTGATCCTTCTACCTCTATCTTCTGGGTGCTGGGATTAAAGGCGTTTGTGTGCCACCACGCCCGCCACGTCATACATGTTTAATGACAGTGTAAAAGCATTAGACGGGTTGTCAGTGAAGTAACCAGTCTGCTGTCGAATACTGCGGGTCTCTTTTACACGTGTCCTGTCTGTATAACAACATGTGTGCCAGTGGAATGGAAACCATACGGCTCGCTAATATGCCCAGGTCCTTTTGAGAGTGGGCAAAGTCTCTTGTTGGGAAGACAAAATGCCTGAGTATAAATAACTTAAGGAAGGAAAGGATATATTTTCTGCTTATAGGCTTGAGGGAAACTGTCCGTTATGGCGGGGAAGGAAGGCCTGGCGAGGCAGACAGGCGCCATGACGTCTTCACCTCGGCAGGGAGGAAACAGAACCAGTAGGACAGGGCTGAAAAAGCTTGGGTCCTCCCCCGGCTTCCCCTCGTGAAGTTCCAGAGCCTTGGCTAGCACCACCAGCAGGGGTTAGCACTCCAACGCCTGAGTCTGTGGGGACACGCTCTTTCAAACTGCCGTCCCCGGTGACGTGCAGAGCAGGCAGTCTGTTCTCGGTGGAAGACAGCTTTATTTCAGGCTAGCGATCCATATCCCGTGTCTTCCCACTTCTCTAGCCTCTCCTCATTATCTTCTTTGTCAGTCAGCTTCATGTTTCCTAGATAAAGGAATGTGTGGTTAAGAACATTTCTACCACTTCTTTTGTTTGACAGATACAGAAAATTGAAGGATTAATATCCTACCGAGACCCTCATTTTTGGCGTCACTCAGCCAGTATTGTGGCAGGGACAATTCATATACAGGTGACATCTGACGTGCTGGAGCAAAGAATAGTGCAGCAGGTAATGACCTTTTGTTTTCAAGCAACTCATACACAAAGTTGTCTGTGTCGTTATATTGCCAGTATTCACTAGCTCTCAAAAACACCAATCAAAGCCGGGCGCGGGGGCACACGCCTTTCATCCCAGCACTCGGGAGGCTGAGGTAGGATGAGAGCCGTGAGTTTGAGGCCACCCTGAGACTACATAGTGAATTCCAGGTCAGCCTGAGCCAGAGTGAGACCCTACCTCAAAAAAAAAAAAAAACACCCAAAACATATCAATGAAGCCGAACCTGGTGGCCCACACCTTTTAATCTCAGCACTCAGGAAGCAGAGGGGGTCACTGTGAGTTCGAAGCCAGCCTAGAACTACAGAATGAGTTCCAGGTCAGCCTGGGCTACAGTGAGACCCTACACAGAAAAAGGAAAAAAATCAGTCCTCAGTGGTACAGCTTCCCCACACATCCCTTGGTGTTTTCAGATATTCTCATAACCCAGGCTGGCCTGGACTTTGAAATGTAGCTGATAATGATCTTAAAAAGCCTTGATTCGCCTGCATGCGCACAAATGATGGGGTATAGACGTGCCGCCGTGCTCTGTGCACAGCATGACGTGCTTTTCTTTTTCCCCACAATTGTTTTTGTTGTTGTTTGTTTTTATTTATTTGAGAACAGCAGACAGAGAAAGAGGAAGATAGAGAGAGGGAGAGAGATAGAATGGGCACACCAGG
Organism: Jaculus jaculus; assembly: GCF_020740685.1. NCBI lineage: Eukaryota > Metazoa > Chordata > Mammalia > Rodentia > Dipodidae > Jaculus > Jaculus jaculus. The sequence continues at coordinate 4,602,391 of NC_059121.1, forward strand.
GCCTTCAGCCACTGCAAACGAACTCCAGACGTGTGCACCCCCTTGTGCATCTGGCTAACGTGGGTCCTGGGGAATCAAGCCTCGATCCGGGGTCCTTAGGCTTCACAGGCAAGCGCTTAACTGCTAAGCCATCTGTCCAGCCCTTCCCCACAATTTTTAAGTAGGGTCTCTAGCTAAGGCTGACCTGGAACTCTTCAGTAGTTAACTTTTCATATTTAATTTATTAATTTAAGAGAAACAGTGAATATGGGCATGACAGGGCTTTCTGCCACTGCAAATGAGTTCCACATGCATGTGTTCCTGTGCATCTGGCTTTACATGGGCAGTGGGGAGCCAAACCCAGGACATCAGGCTTTATAAGCAAGTGCCTTTAACTATTGAGCCAGTTCTCCAGCGCACACGTGTGTGTGCTCTCCCTCCCTCTCTCTGTCTATATATATAGAGAGAGATATAGATACACACACACACACACACACATATATATATATATATTTTTTTTTTTTTTTTTTTTTGAGGTAAAGTCTCACTCTACCCCAGGCTGACCTGAAACTCAGTGATCCTTCTACCTCAGCCTCCTAACTGCTGGGATTAAAGGCATGAGCAACTACCCAGCCCTAAATAATTTATTTTTAATCTGGATTTATTTTGCATCCAGAAATTGTGAAAATCTGATGCGTGTAGTAGCACCTGGAGAGGCTGAGATTGGAGGGTCACCGTTCGGTTGATGCCAGCCATAGCTACAGCGAGTTCCAGATCGGCCTGGGGTAGAGTGAGATTCTGCCTTAAAAACCAAAAACGTGGCTGGGTATGGTGATGCACGCCTTTAATCCCAGCACTAAGGAGTTAGAAGTAAGGATTACCTGAGTCTACATGGTAAATTCCGGGTCAGCCTCAGCTAGAGCAAAGCACTATCTCCCAAAACCAAAAGACGAAAGAAGCGTGGGCTGGAGAGAGAGGGCTTAGTGGTAAGGCTCTCGCCTGTGAAGACCGAAGGCCCTTGTAAGCCAGCTCCTCAAGGTTGTGCGGTCATCTGGCGTTTGTTTGCAGTGGCCGGAGGCCCTAATGTGCCCATTCTCTTTCTCTCTCTTAAATAAATGTATTTTTAAAAAATCAAAAAGTAATAACCAAGTCTTAATTGTTGATTGTTGTTTATTTGCATGTATTTGAGTATGCTCTGGAGTCTCTTGCAGTTGCAATGGGCGCCTGTGTTCCTTTACATAGGTGGCTAGGGAATTGAGCCCAGGCTGGCAGGCTTTGCCAGCAAGTGCCTTTAGCCTGAGCCTCCTCTCCAGCCTCAAGTTTGAATATTTAGGAGGTAGGCTTAATGTGAGGAAAAGAAGTATTTTCTGATCTATTTGGGTTCCTACTACATTATCAAGAAATAAGTTGGAGGGCTGGAAAGATGACTTACTGGTTAAAGCGTTTGCCTGCAAAGCCAAAGGACATGTGTTCCATTCTCCAGGACTGTGAGCCAGATGCACAAGGGGGCGCACGCATCTGGAGTTCATTTGCAGCGGCTAGAGCGCCCATTCTCTCTCTCCCTCAAAAAAATACATAAAAATAGAGTTTAAAAAAAAAAGGAGAAGAAAGACGTTGAAGACCTGGTGAGATGGCTCAGCCATTAAAGGTGCATCCTTGCAAAGCCTGCTAGACCAGGTTTGATTCCCAAGTACCTACATAAAGCCAGATGTACAAGGTGACACACATCTGAAGTTCATTTGCAGAGACAGGAGGCCCCAGCTTACCCATTCATTCTCCCTCCCTCTTTCTCTTTTGGTCTTTCTATAATTAACTAATTAATTAAATAAAATAAAGCTGGGCATAGTGGCGCACGCTTTTAATCCCAGAATTTGGGAGGCAGAAGTAGGAGGATCCCTGAGTTCAAGGCCACCCTGAGACTACATAGTGAATTCCAGTTCAGCCTGGGCTAGAGCAACACCCTACCTCGATAAATAAATAAATAAATAGTAATAATAATAAAAGATATAGGTCCTAAATTAAGACCAGTTGTTGTCTGTAGCTGTTGGTTTGAAACAGAAGGCAAGAAGGTGATTATCTTCCTTTTGTCTGTGACATCTTCATTATGTGTGTGGAAATGGCCAATTCATTTGGAAGAAACACAACTAGAAAAATAAATAAATAAAGATAAAACATGTACTACATGCATTTTTCTAAGTTCTTGAAACGTCTGGGTTTGTAACAGGTCACAGGAATACTTAAAGAGGCTGGGGTCAACAACCTGACTGTTCAAGTGGAAAAGGAGGCGTACTTCCAGCATGTGTGCGGCCTGAGCGCTGGCTCCCATGACGTCCTGGCCATGACAAGGCAAATGGAGTCCATGAAGTACTGCAGGGATGGGACCTACGTCATGTGAGGCCACTCGGAGCCCCCCAGGATGAGCCAAGAAGACTGAACTGTGTGTAATGTTGTCAGAAGAATCAGAAAAAATTTACACGAGTGCAGAAAAAACTTTTAAAGCTCCCTACTGTTGGATCAAGGAGTGTTTCGAAAGAAAATTTCAGTGCAGAATGACGCATTAATTACAAGAAAAATACTCTATTGAATTATGTATGTGGAAGGAATCTTCATTCAAGCGAAGATGACGTCTGGCATCGTCTTCAGAAGCGGACGCAGTGATGGGTTCTAGGGAACCCCAGCACGCCTTCTGGCTTCACTGTCTGTCAGGAAGCATCTCCACTGTAAATATGTATTTACATGTTTATTACAAGACCCAAATGAAAAGTTTTGAGCTGATTTTTGCATAGCTTAAGGACAAAATAGGAATAAAATTTCTATATTTATGGATTTTCTGTATATAAAACTGCTTTCTAATTATAACTTAAGTCCCTTAAGTATAATCTGTATTGCCATGTTAAATGTAAATTAAATTAGGAGAAACTTGCACCACCAAATTGAGGTGAGCAATGAGAATAGGGAACTGTAACCTTACAGTTTTTGATGTATTACAAAACAAACCACTCTGTTAAATAAATTTTTTTTTACTTTTGGTAGAGTTTGCACATGAATACTTTACATTAGAGTGAAGAAGTTACAGTGAACTTTGCCCGTGTCACTCGTTCCCTGGTCATCTTCTTCCAAGGGAGAACACTGAGTTTGTGCGCTTGGCCCTCACTCCAAGCCGCTGACCAAGGGAGTGCCATGTAGCCCTGGGCTTCTCCCCCCCTCACCCCCCACCTCCCCACCCCCCACCTCCCCACCCCCCCACCCCCCACCCCCCCCCCATCCCCCCGCAAGCAAGTGCCCATGTAGCCCTGGGCTTTCCCCCACCTCCCTCACCACAACAGATGACAGAATCACGAATAACTACTGATACTGCAGTTCTCTGCTCACGGTTAGGACGTTTTTTCTGATTTCTCAAAAAATGTACATATGTAAGAAATATCAAAGAATAGTTTTCTCAAGATTTAAGTAAAACTGGTCTCATAGCACTTGGGCACCATGAAATCAAAATGTCCTATAATTACTTTCTATGGGGGTAAATAGCACATTTTCACTCCCAGGTTTAGGTGGATACATAGTCTGAAAAGACTGCTAAATATATGTATATTTGATACATATAAATATATATATATATATATGGCTTTATGAATACCAAAGAATGTTGTCCAATAGAAACGAGTATTTATAAGCATCTGAATATTTAAATTGTATTTAGAATTTTGATATGATGAACTTAGCATAGGCACTATTTTCTTATTTATAATTTATTATTTATAATAATGACAAGTAACCCATCTATTTTATCTTACAAATTTTAATATGTGAGAGGTTTCAGAAATTTGTTATAAATCATTTTGATAATCTTTTGTCTTCTCTGCATATATTTTGGTCCAAAGTTTTCAGTATATATATATACACACACACACATACACACACACATATAAGTATATTAAAATATTGAGTTGTGGGAAAATAATTGCATATAATGTTTTAATGCTTTTTTTCCTTTTTCTTTTTTGGTTGTTCAAGGTAGGGTCTCACTCTAACCCAGGCTGACCTGAAATTCACTATGTAGTCTCAGGATAGCCTTGAACTCATGGCGATCCTCCTACCTCTGCCTCCCAGGTAGTGGGATTAAAGGCATGTGCCACCACGCCAGGCTTTTTTTTTTTTCCCCCTGGTTTTTTTTGGTGTTTTGAAGTAGGGTTTCACTCTAGTCCAGGCTGACCTGGAATTCACTGTGTAGTCTCAGGGTCACCTCAAACTCACTGCCTCCCAAGAGCCACCATGTCTGGCTTTAATGCACATTTTATACATTCAAAAGATTAAGCAGATAATAAAATGTTAAAATTCTCATTTCTGGGGCTAGGGAGGTGGCTTAGCAGTTAAGGCACTTTGCTGCAAAGCCAAAGGACCCAAGTTCAACTCCCCAGTATATGTGTAAAGCCAGATGCATGAAATGGGACGTGTCTGGAATTCCTTTGCAGTGGCTAGAGGCCCTGGTGCACCCATATATTCATATTCCGTCTCTCTCAATTTATCATTTCCCTTAGAAGGCATATCAACATACATAGACACATGCAAAATTAATATGCCTAATAGCAATGGGGGTAAGAGAAAGCAAGAGCCAAGGATTAAAGGGTGTAAGCAGAAAGTAGGGAAACAACAGTATTGAAAGTACCAGGGACTGGAGAGAGGGCTTGGCGGTTAAGGCGTTTGCCTGCAAAGCTAAAGGATCCCAGTTTGATTCCCTAGCACCCATGTAAACTAGATGCCCAAGGGGGCGCATGCATCTGGAGCTGGTTTGCAGTGGCTGGAGGCCCTGGCGTGCCGGTTCTCTCTCTCACTGGTTGCTGCTTATAAACTGTGCAACTTAAGGCAAATCACTAGTGGAGGCTTCCTCTGCCCCTCCCCTTCCATTTACAAGTCAATAAACTTTTCAAATCTACTTCTCCTGGGCTTGGGAACAAAAAGATGTAAGAAAGCCGGGCGTGGTGGCGCACTTCTTTAATCCCAGCACTCGGGAAGCAGAGGTAGGAGGATTGCCATGAGTTCGAGGCCACCCTGAGACTCCATAGTGAATTCCAGGTCAGCCTGGGCTAGAGTGAGACCCTACCTCAAACAACCGAAAAAAAGTGGGCGGGGGGCACTTGCTTGCAAATCTGATAGCCTGGATTTGTTTCCCCAGGACCCACATAAAGCCAGAAGCACAAAGTAGGACCCGTACCTGGAGTTTGTTTGCAGTGGCAACAGGCTCTGGCTCACTGTCCTTGCAAATAAGTAACTAAAAAAATATTTTTTAGAAGACATGAGCTGGGCGTGGTGGCGCACGCCTTTAATCCCAGCACTTGGGAGGCAGAGGTAGGAGGATCGGCATGAGTTCGAGGCCACCCTGAGACTCCATAGTGAATTCCAGGTCAGCCTGGGCTGGAGTAAGACCCTACCTCGAAAAACCAAAAAAAAAAAAAAAATGTAAGAGGCACAGGGAAGTGGCTCACCAGCTCTTAATCGCTTGAGCAAAACGTGCAGGCCTGGTTTCAGTTCCCCAGCCGTCCATGTAAAGTCAGCTGGGAGCACACCCCAACACAAACGTGCAAATAAATTGGCCTTTTGAAAATATTGTTATTTGGGCTGGAGAGATGGCTTAGTGGCTAAGGCACTTGCCTGCAAAGCCTAAGGACCCAGGTTAGTTCCCTAGTACCCACATAAGCCCGATGCACAAGGTGGCCCATGTATCGAGAGTTTGTTTGCAGTGGTGCAAATGGTCCCTGGTGCACCCCATTTTCTCTATCTGCTACTCTCTAATAAATGATATGTTATTTTTAAAAAAAAATTTTGAGGGGGTTAGTTGAGGTAGGCTCTCACTCTCTCACTCAGGCTGACCTGGAATTCACTATGCAATCTCAGGGCAATACTCCTACCTCTGCTTCCCAAGTGCTGGATTAAAGGTATGTGCCACCACACCTGACCAAAAATACTTTTAAGTTAAAAATTATTAATTTGCAAACAGAGAGAATGGCCACGCCTCGGCCTCCAGCCATACAAACGAACTCCAGATGCATGCGCCACTCTGGCTTTACGGGGGGTACTGGGGAATCAAACCCTGGTTATTAGGCTTTACAAGTAAGCACCTACCCACTGAGTGAACTTTCTAGCTCAACTATTTTTTCATTTTTCCTTTTTTTTTTTGGCTTCTTGAGGTAGGGTCTCACTCTAGCTTAGGCTGACCTGGAATTCACTATGTAGTCTAAGGGTGGCCTTGAACTCACGGCGACCCTCCTACCTCTGCCTCCAGTGCTGGCATTAAAGGAGTGCACCACCACGCCCAGTTTTTTAAGAACTTCTTTGGGGGGCTGGAGAGATGGCTTAGCGGTTAAGCGCTTGCCTGTGAAGCCTAAGGATGCCAGTTTGAGGCTCGATTCCCCAGGACCCACATTAGCCAGATGCACAAGGGGGCGCACGCGTCTGGAGTGAGTTTGCAGTGGCTGGAGACCCTGGCGCACCCATTCTCTCTCTTCTCTCTCTCTGCCTCTCTCTGTCGCACTCAAATAAGAACAAACACCTACTTCAGCCTCCAAGTGCTTATAATTAAAGCAATGTGCCACCACACCCAACCTAATAAAGTTTTTGTTATTGGTGTTGTTTTTTAAGGTAGGGTCCTGCTCTGGCCCAGGCTGACCTAGAATTAATTATGTAGTCTCTTGGTGATCCTAGTACGTCTGCCTCCCTAGTACTGGGATTAAAGGTGTGCGCCACCACACCCAGCTTCCAAGGCTGTTTAATAAGTTTGGACTGGAGAGATGGCTTAGCGGTTAAAGCACTTACCTGCAAAGCCAAAGAACCTCCATTCGATTTTCCAGGACCCACATAAATCAGATGCACAAGGTGGCATATGTACCTGGAGTTCGTCTGCAGTGGCTGGAAGCCCTGGAGTGCCCATTTTCTCTCTCTCCTTTCCCTCTCTCAAAATAAATAAATAAATAAAAATATTTTAAAAATTAGTAAGTTTAACCAGAGTGGTAGCACACACCTTTAATCCCAACTTTTGGGACGCAAAGATAGGAGGATCACCATGAGTTCAAGGCCACCCTGAGACTACATAGTGAATTCCAGGTCAGGCTGGGCTAGAGTGAGACCCTACCTCAAAAATAAATAAATAAATAAAAGTAATAAACTTAATCCCAACACTCTGAAGGCAGTCTGGGTTAGAGCAAGACCCTACTGTAAAAAACAAAAATAGGGCTGGAGAGACGGCTTAGCGGTTAAGCACTTGCCTGTGAAGCTTAAGGACCCCGGTTCAAGGCTTGGTTCCCCAGGACTCACATTAGCCAGGTGCATAAGGGGCGCATGCGTCTGGAGTTCGTTTGCAGTGGATGGAGGCCCTGGCGCGCCCATTCTCTCTCTCTTTCTCTCTGCCTCTTTTTGACTGTCACTCTCAAATAAATAAATAAAATAAAACAAATATAAACCAAAAAAAAAAAAAAAATTAAGAGCTGGAGAGGTGGCTTAGCAGTAAAAACACTTGCCTGCAAAACTAAAGGACCCAGGTTGGATTCCCCAAAACCCAGGCAAGCCAGATGCACATGGAGGCGCATGCATCCGGAGTTCCTTTGCAGCAGGTGAAGGCCCAGGTGCTCCCATTCTCTCTATATATATCTGCCTCTTTCTCTCAAAATAATTTTAAAAGACTAGAAGCAAGCGCTGATCAGGTATGGCGGTGCAAGCCTTTAATTCCAGCACTCCAGAGGCAGAGGTAGGAGGAGCGCCGTGAGTTCGAGGCCACCCTGAGACCACAGAGTGAATTCCAGGTCAGCCTGAGCTACAGTGAGACCCTACCTCAAAGGAAATAAAAAGAAGCAGGCTCTGATCGTAGCTTAGATTCCAATTCCACCTTACATCCCTGCCCCTCACCTCCCTGGTATTAGGATTACAGGTGTGATCCAGCAAGACTAGCTTCCATCACCTTTTGTTTTGTTTTTGTTTTTGTCTTTAATTTATTAGAGAAAGAGAGAGGGATGGAGAGAATGTACGCTCCAGGGCCTCAAGCTTCACAAAGGAACACCAGACGCATGCACTACCATGTGTATCTGGCTTATGTGGGTTCTGAGGAATTGAACCTGGGTCCTTAAGCTTCTTGGGCAAGTGCTTTAACCACTAAACCATATATCTCCAGCCCTCTTCAATCACCTTAAAAGCTTTTCTAAAAAATACTTTAAGGGCTGGAGAGATGGCTTAGTGGTTAAGCACTTGCCTGTGAAGTCTAAGGACCCAGGTTCGAGGCTTGATTTCCCAGGACCCTTTTTAAAAAAAAATAAAATAAAATAATATGTATCTGAGAGGAAGGAAGAGAATGGGTCTGCTGGGGCCTCAAGGCTCTGCAAACAAACTCCAGGCCCTTACTGGCATGTGTGCCATCTTGAGCTTCTGGCTTACTTGGGTCCTGGGGAAATTGAACCTTGATCCCTGGGCTTTGTGGACAGGCATCTTAAACACTAAGCCATCCCTCCAGCCCACAATCACCTTTTGATTTATACCCTCATCTGAGCCATGAGAGCTCAGGTGGAAAAGCTAGTGACCGTTGACTCACATCTGATGACCAGAGCAGAACAGTGGCTGCACAACAGGCCTTTAAAAACCTGTTAATCCGGGGCTGGAGAGATGGCTTAGCAATTAAGCATTTGCCTGTGAAGCCTAAGGACCCTGGTTCAAGGCTCAATTTCCAGGACCCACATTAGCCAGATGCACAAGAGAGCACATGCGTCTGGAGTTCCTTTACAGAGGCTGGAAGCTCTGGCGCGCCCATTCTCTCTCTCTCTCTCTCTCTCTCTCTCTCTCTCTCTCTCTCTCTCTCTGCCACGCCCTCAAATAAATAAATAAATAAATAAACAAACAAAAAAGTTAAAATAAACCTATTAATCCGGGGCTTGAGGCGGTGGCTCGTCCACTGAACACACTTGCTTTCAAGGTCTGCCAGCCCGGGTTTGATTTCCCAGCACCCACATAAAACCAGGTCCAAGTGTCTGACATTCACTTACATTGGACAAGAGACCCCAGTTCACCTATGCGAATAATACATGTTTCAACTCTTAACCTGACAACAGCAACTGTTAGCACCATAATAGTTAAGTGTGTACTACTGTGGTGGACATGTTTTAGCTTTTATAAATAATAATAAAAACTGGGCAGGCGTGGTGGCTCATGAGTTCAAGGCCACCCTGAGACTCCACGTCAGCCTGGGCTAGAGTGAGACCCTACCTCAGTGGGAAGAAAAAAAAAAGAAAAAGAAAAAAACTGGTGTGGTGGAGCACACCTTTAATCTCAGCACTTGGGAAGCAGAGGTAGGAGGATTGCTATGAGTTTGAGACCACCCTGGGCTACAGTGAGCCCTACATGGAAAAACAAAACAAACAAACAACAACAACAAAAAAAAAACAGCTTCTCATCCTTAAAATATGTTCTCACTGAGCCGGGCATGGTGGCGCACGCCTTTAATCCCAGCATTCGGGAGGCAGAGGTAGGAGGATTGCCATGAGTTCGAGGCCACCCTGAGACTCCATAGTGAATTCCAGGTCAGCCTGGGCTAGAGTGAGACCCTACCTCGAAAAACCAAAAAAAAAAAAAAAAAAAAAAAATGTTCTCACTGAAAAATAAAAATTATGGGAATGGGAAGGTAGCTCAGCAGTTAAAGGGACTTACTTGCAAAGCTCACCAGCCTGGGTTGAGCTCTCTGGTACCCACGTAAACTCAGATGTGACACACGCATCTGGAGTTCATTTGCAACAGCAAGAGGCTCTGGAGGGCCCATATTCCCCCCTGCCCCCCCCACTCGGGGCCCAGCCAAAGAAATTTTTTTTTTAATTTTTGGTTTTTTGAAGTAGGGTCTCACTTAAGCAGCCCAGGCTGACCTGGAATTCACTATGTAGTCGCAAACACACAGGGATCCTCTTACCTCAGTTTCCCAAGGACTGGGATAAAGGTGTGTACAACCACACCTAGCTCTAAAATATTTTATTTATTTATTTATTTGAAAGAGTAAGTGAAAGAGGCACAGAGAGAATGAGCACACCAGAGCCTCCAGCCCCTGCAGATGAACTCCAGACACGTGCATCACCTTGAGCATCTGGCTTTACGTGAGCAATGGGGATTTGAACCTGGGTACTTTGGCTTTGTAGGCAAGTGCTAAAACCGCTGAGCAATCTCTCCAGGCCAAAAAATATTTTTTGATATATTTCTTCTTATTTGGTTTAGTTTTGTGTGGGTCATAATGGTGAACATCTGAATCCGAGAATTTAGGAAAAACTGGACAACACATTTTGTCTCTTTCTTTCCTTTCTTCTTTCTTTCTTTCTTTCTTTTGAGGTTTTTGTTGTTGTTTTGGGATTTTTATTTGTTTGTTTTGTTTTTCGAGGTAGGGTCTCACTCTAGCCCAGCCTGACCTGGAATTCATTATTGTAGTCTCAGGGTGGCCTCGAACTCCCAGCAGTCCTCCTAGCTCTGCCTCCCAAGTGCTGGGATTAAAGGTGTGCACCACCATGCCTGGAGGTTTTGGTATTTTCGAGGTAGGGTTTCACTCTAATCCAGGCTGACCTGGAATTCACTGTGTAGTCTCAAAGTTGCATGGAACTCACAGTGATCCTCCTACCTGTGCCAACCAAGTGCTGGGATTAAAGGCGTGCGCCACCATGCCCAGCTACACTTTGTCTTAAGAAAAGGTTGGTGGCTTTACAGAGACCATGAACAGGAGAAGCACACGTGATTGACAGGTGGGCACTATGCAGTAATAACACTGTAGTGGTAGATATATGTCATATATTTGTCAAATCCTAGGGATAACATCGAAAGCGAGCTTGATGCTTGTAATCCTGGCATGGGGACTCTGAGGCAGGAGGATCTTTGAGGGCACATTTGGGGAAGGTGGGAAGCAATTGGTAGACTGCTTTCCTAGCATGCTTGAAGCCCTAAATTCAGTCTCATCAGTCTCCCAGTACTGCATAAACCAGTCCTGATGGCATATACCTGTTGGTTCCGAAGTCCAAGGTCATCAACTACATAGCAAGTTTGAGGGGAACCTGGGCTATACTGTCTCCTAAAAAAAAAAAAAAAAAAAAAAAAAAAAGAAGGAAACGTGGGCTGGGGCCTTGGCTCAGCAGTTAAAGGCATTCTGGGTTCAACACCCCAATACCCACATGGAGGAAGATACACAATGTGGTGCATGTGATGACAGTTCCTTTGCAGCAGCAAGAGGCTCTGGCATAGTCTCTCTCTCACTCTCTCAAATAAATAACAGTGCTTTTAAAAAATTAACTTTGGGGCTGGAGAAACGGCTTAGCAGTTAAGCGTTTGCCTATGTAGCCTAAGGACTCTGGTTTGAGGCTTGATTCCCCAGGACCCACGTAAGCCAGATGCACAAAGGGGCGCATGCATCTGGAGTTCATTTGCAGTGGCTGGAGACCCTGGAGCACCCATTCTCTCTCTCTATCTGCCTCTTTCTCTCTCTGTCTGTTGCTCTCAAATAAGTAAATAAAAATAAGCAAAAAAATTTTGCAAAAAAAAATTAACTTTGGGGGAGTTTCACGATTGTAACAAAGGCACCAGTCATGTGCTACGGTCTGGTTTGGTTTGGCTTTTTTGGAGTCAGGGTCTCAATCTGTAGGCAACCTGGAACTCACAATGAGCCCTAGGCTGGCCTTGAACTTACGGTAGTCATCCTACCTCAGGTGTGAGCGACCACACTGGGCTGGTGCACTAGCTGGCTGTGCTGCTCAGTTCTGTAAACCTAACGTGCTCTGGTTCTCTCTGGCTCATATGAACGTTCACCTGACAAGCCTAACTCAGACTGGCTTTAAACAGCTGTGTCTGGGATTTGTTGAGTGTCCTTTTGGCTTGGTATCCTGTGAAAGTTTGTTATTTTGGGGTAGACATTCTTATAGAACATTGTCTTAAAAAATCACATGGTCTCTCTTTTTTGTTGTTGTTTGTTTGGTTTTGGTTTTGGTTTTTGTTTTTGGAGGTAGGGTCTCTATCTAGCTCAGACTGACCCGGAATTCACTTGTATCCTCAGGGTGGCCTTGAACTCACGGCAATCTTACTTCTGCCTCCATGCTCAGCACTCTCTCTCTCTCTCTTTTAAATACTTATTTTTATTTATTTATTAGAGACAGACAAAGGGAGAGAGAGTGATAATGTGTGTGCAGCCACTACAGATGAACTCCAGACACCTGCACCACCGTGTGCATCTGGATGTGGGACCTGGAGACTCAAACCAAGTTCTTAGGCTTCACAGACATGCACCTTAACCACTAAGCCATCTCTCCAGCTCATAGTCTCTTCTATATTGAAAGCATTTTTATGTTTTCTAATTTAAAATTAGATTATTTTCTTATAGATACCAGACAATAAAAGCTGAAGTGGAATGTGTGGGGTTTTTTTTTGTGTTTTTTTTTTTTTTTTTGCCAATACTTTAACAGCTGATAAGCTTTTACATGTGTAAAATTAATACATTGCACTGATACAAAATAGTTTTAACCAGGTGTGGTGGCACATGCCTTTAATCCCAGCACTCAGGAGGCAGAGGTAGGAGTCTTGTCGTGAGTTTGAGGCCACCCTGAGACTACAAAGTTAATTCCAGCTCAGTCTGGAGTAGAGTGAAATCCTATCTCAAAAAAACAAAAAATAAAAATAAAAGATAAAGTGAATAAAAAGGAAAGTCCTAGCCAGGCAAGGTAGCTGTCATCCCAGCACTCAGGAAGCTGAGGCAGGAGGATTGCCACAGATTTCAAGGTCCACCTCACTTCAGTGGGCTTTCCAGGCCAGTCTGGGCTACAGACCACCCTATTGTCAAACAAAACAAAAAAATACTTGCAAAATAAAACTGGCATGTAGTATTTGCTTACTAAGCATTAATTTGTAGTAAGTATTACCAAAAATTCCCATTGTAAAAACGGTTCAGTATTATTAAATCTTTATTGTGCCTGGCATGGTGGCACACCCCTTCAATCCCAGCACTTGGGAGGCAGAGGTAAGAAGATCACCATGAGTTTGCAGCCACCCTGAGACTACATAATGAATTCCAGGTAAGTCTGAGCTAGAGACCCTACCTCAAAATAACCAAAATGGGGCTGGAGAGATGGCTTAGCAGTTAAGCGCTTGCCTGTGAAGCCTAAGGACCCCGGTTCGAGGCTCGGTTCCCCAGGTCCCACGTTAGCCAGATGCACAAGGGGGCGCACGCGTCTGGAGTTCGTTTGCAGTGGCTGGAAGCCCTGGCGCGCCCATTCTCTCTCTCCCTCTATCTGTCTTTCTCTCTATGTCTGCCGCTCTCAATTAAATAAATAAATAAATAATGAACAAAAAAATAACCAAAATGTAGCAGGGCATGGTGGTGCTTGTCTTTAATCCTAGCACTCAGGAGGCAGAGGTAGGAGTGTGGTTGTGAAAAAAATGTCATATACATACATACATACATAAACATATACACACACTTTTTTTTTCCCTGAGCTAAGATCTCACCCTCATGTAAGACAGATGCACAAGGTGGCACATGCGTCTGGAGTTCGTTTGCAGTGGCTGGAGGCCCTGGCATGCCCATTCTCTATCTCTCTGTAATAAATAAATGAATAAAAATAAATATTAGCAGTTAAGGCACTTGCTTGCAAAGCCAAAGGACCACGTTCAATTCCCCAGGGCCCACATAAACCAGATGCACAGGGTGGCACGTGCATCAGGAGTTTGCTTGTAGTGGCTGGAGGCCTTGGTGCACCCGTTCTCTCCCTCCCTATCTGCCTCTTTCTCAAATAAATAAATAAAAATAAAAATATTGGGTTGGAAAGGTGGCTTAGGCGGTTAACCCGTTTGCCTGCAAAGCCAAAGGCCCCAGGTTCCATTCTCCAGGACCCAAGTTAGCCAGATGCACAAGGGGGCGCACACGTCTGGAGTTCGTTTGCAGTGGCTGGAGGCCCTGGCGCGCCCATTCTGTCTCTGCCTCTTTCTCAAATAAATTAAAAAAAAAAATTCAAGAAGTAAAATTGAAACTTTTTTTTTAAGTGTTGCTAGTACAGTGGCAGGGGAAACTGTGTCGCAATAAACAGGACTAGAACAAAAATCTCTTTTTAGCCTGTGGCGCCCGCCTTTTAATCCGAGCACTTGGGAGGCAGAAGTAGGATGGTCGTGAGTTCGAGACCAGCCTGAGACTACATAGTGAATTCCAGGTCAGCCTGGGATAGAGCAAGACCCTACTTCGAAAAACAACAACAAAAAAAGAGAAAAACAAAGCAACAACAACAGAAATTCCTTTCTTTTTTTTTTTTTTTTTTTTGTAAAATGACGGACCCACCCCCACCCCCAACATCATTCTCCTTACACTAGCCCGGGCAGCGCACGCAAACTTGCACAGGTGGGAAGGCGGCGCAGTGCGCAGAGCGCATGCGCGGATCTAGATCTCGCGAGGAGCGGGCGGCTCCGAGAACTCAGGCGGCAGCCTCGCCCTGGCCACGCCCCTCCCGCCCCTTTCCCAGCGAACGTCCTCGCGGGATCGCCGTGGAAACGCATTCTGCGGGAACGGACGTCCGGCCAATGGGAAGCGAGCGAGTGCCACGAACGGACCAATGAGGAGGGAGCGGGCCGGGGTTTAAACCCGAGCTAGCGCGGCTCCTCCCGGCGTGCTGCGTTGGAACGGCTGTTGGCTCCTCGCTTCCCCCTGGCTCTGCTCGGCGACGGCGTTCGGCTCTGCGGGGCGCTCCGGCGAGGCGGACCTCCTGCTTCTACCCGCCGAGCCGCTGCCCTGAAGGACGGAGAGCCATGGCGCTCCGGGTCACCAGGGTGAGGCGGGGGCCTGCGGGACGGGGTCGCGGCGGCCGCGCAGGATGGTGGCGGAGGGGAAGGTCGGCGGATGGGGGGGAGGCTCCCGGGGACAGCACCGAGCTGTGGCCCCGGGCGGGGTGGTTGATTGATGGAGAGCCAGGTCGGACCGGGATCCTCCTGATGGGAGGATGGGCGCTCGGCTGAGAGAGTGATGCAGGGGACCCCCGCCGCCCTTCCCCTAGACGTGGACGCTTTCCTTCTGTCTCCTTACGTGTACATTTCACTTCCTGTACATTTCATGTACGTCTCCTGTGCATCTGGGGGGGAGGGGCTGGCTGGGGGCCTTGCGGGGTGAGGTTTTCCTCCTGTCTTCCGTGCCTGTACATTTTGGGGGGGGTGCTGGCTTTGGGCCTTGGGGAGGTTGGGGTGCTAGGTGACTGGGGTGAGGGGTTGGGGTTTGGTCTGGGATGAAAGTGAGGCGCCCCAGCGCTCCCCCCCCTCCCCCGCCCCAGGCTCTTGTAGACCAGCTCTCCCGATGACCACGGGTTTTCCTTTCAGAACACGAAAATTAGCGCCGAAAATAAGACGAAAGTCGGCATGGCCGGCGCCAAGCGTGTGCCCTTGGCCACTGCCACGGCCTCCAAGCCCGGGCTGAGACCCAGGACAGCTCTCGGGGACATTGGGAACAAAGTCAGCGAACAGGCCAGAGTGCCTGTGAAAAAGGTAAAGCCGCCCGAGCCTTCCTGACTTCTCCCCGCTCCCCCAAAGCGAGCGCACCGTCCAGCCGGGAGCCTGTTTGCAGAAACGCTCCGTTTCTTCTCTCCGTTCCACCCGCAGGAAGCAAAAACATCAGCAACTGGGAAAGTTGCAGCTAGAAAACTGCTGAAACCTCTGGAAAATGCTCCTGACTGTGAGCCGGAGCCGGAGCCTGAACTTGAGCCTGAGTCAGAACCTGTGAAGGATGAAAAACTTTCGCCCGAACCCATTGTGGTAAACTTTAATTCTAACCGCGTTGAAAGTCTGTTTCCTCTTTATTTCATTCTGATGCATAGGATGGCGCTTGAATATATAATAATAACGAACATTTATTAAGGCAGGGTCTCACAAGCACCAATTTACAAGCAAGGAGAAAACAGAGACAGGCAGTGCATATGGCATACTCGAGCAGATAGATGCATGTGCCACTTTGTGCATCTGGCTTTATGTGGGTACTGACAAGCGCCTTAACCATATATATTTTTTCCCCCTAGGTAGGGTCTCACTCTAGCCCAGGCTGACCTGGAGTTCACTATGGAGTCTCAGGGTGGCCTCGAACTCATGGCAGTCCTCCTACCCCTGCCTCTCGAGTGCTGGGATTAAAGGCGTGCACATTCTTGCCTCATCATGTTTTATTTACAAATATGCTAGAGTTTACTTGGTTAGTAGTCGTGTTGTTTAATAGGGGTATAGCTTTAATTGCCTTCTTGGCTGGCTACAGAGCTCAGCTGGTAAAGTGCATAGCTTGCAAGCATGAGGACTTGAGTTCAATCCCCAGAGTCCACATTTAGTTGCTTTCCACCATTAAATACTAGCTTCCTTTTTGTTAATGTTTTTGTTTTTATTTGTTTTTTCAAGGTAGGGTCTCACTCTAGCTCAGGCTGACCTGGAATTCACTATGTAGGCTCAGGGTGGCCTTGAACTCCAGGCAGTCCTATCTCTGCCTCCCAAGTGCTGGGATTAAAGGTGTGTGACACCACACCCTGCTAAATAGTACCTTCTTGAACCAAAGTTTCTTTTACTCGATAAGTATAAGCAAACACTCCAGAATAATTGAGTAATTGAAACAATATGTTCAATCTTTAGTAAGTAGTTAATGAAACTGGAAAGGAGTAAAAGGGGGGAAAATGTACCTTTTCAGAGAGAGATAAGAAAAATCAACACTTAGCTTCAAAAACCAGGAACTTGGCTGCTGGATATGTTGTGGTCCTTTGTTGGAGAACTTGTTGGCATGCATGAGGCCCGCCCGGCTTGAATCTGCCAGAATACCAAGGCCTTGAGAACCTTTTTTGTTTGCTTTGGTATGGTGTTTCAAGGAAGGGTCTCACTTCATCCCAGACTGACCTGGAATTCACTATGTACTCTCATGCTGAACTCGAACTCATGGCAGTCTTCCTATTTCTGTCTCCCAAGTGCAGGTACTAAAGGCATGCGCCACCATGCCTGGCTCAAGAACTTTTTATTATTACCAGATCTTAACTAGCTATGGTGATGCAAGCCTGTAATCCTAAGCACTTGGGAGTCTGAGGCAAGAGAATTGAAGGCGAGCATTCATCTACACCCGAAGTTTCCCTTAACTTCCCCTTACTTATTTTGTCTAAATTCAGGGCCTCCTTGATGGCCATGCAGTTCCCAGCAGAGTTAGTTTGACTTGAAGGGGGTGTGAACTCTAATAGTCAGTGCAGAACTTCCCTTCACCTGAGGAGTAAGAAGGAATTGTGTTTTGAAACAGACTGATGGAGACTTGCCATTAGTTTGGATAAGCTTCACATGATGTTGATAAACAGCTTCCTTACCAATCAATTTCCACTGGAGAGAAGTGGAGAATATGGGTTTGCCTCTTTCTTACCTATTAGCATTTAGGTTTTAATGGCTTTAAACTGGCTTATTCTAACTTGGCATTTTGCTTTTGATACTAATCACTTCCTAAAGAGTTTGAAAAATCTGAAGATGGGCTAGAGAGACATCTCAGTGGTTAAAGCCACGAGCTTGAGAAGTCTGGTGGCCAGGGTCAGTTCCCCGGTACCCACACAAAGCCAGACGCACAAGGAGGCCCTCGCTCCTGGAGTTTGTGTTCAGGGACAGGAGGCTGTCACACACACCCGTCCTTGTCTTGCTCTGGCCCAGGCTGGCCTGGGAATTTAGTCTCGGGCTGGACTTGAATGCACAGTGATCCTCCTACGTCTGCCTCCCCATGCTGGGATTAAAGGTGTGCACCTCCACACCTGCTAAAAAGGAATTTTATTTTTCAGTTTTTTTGAGGTAAGGTCTCCCTTCTAGGCCAGGCTGATCTGGAATTCATTAATTCTCACGATGGCCTCAAACTCAGCAATTCGCCTACCTCTGCCTCCCAAGTACTGGGATTAAAGGCATGTGCACCCACATCCAGCTTATTTATTTATTTGGAGACTATGGGCATGCCAGGGCCTCCAGCCACTGCAAGTGAACTGCAGGTGCATGTGCCTTAACCGCTAAGCCATGGCTCCAGCCCTCTAAATAAATAAATATATATTTTTCCCCAAGGTAGGGTCTCAGTCTAGCCCAGGCTGACCTGGGATTCACTATGGAGTCTCAGGGTGGCCTTGAACTCACAGCAATCCTCTTACCTCTGCCTCCTGAGTGCTGGGATTAAAGACATGCACCACCATGCCCAGCCCTTCAGAAAAATTTTATTTTCAAGGTAAGGTTTCACTCTAGTCTAGGCTGACCTGGAATTCACTCTGTATTCTCAGGGTGGCTTGAACTCACGGCAGTCCTCCTACCTCTGCCTCCTGAGTGCTGGGAATAAAGGTGTGCACCACCATGCCTGGCTTGAAAAATAAATTTTTTAAATTAATCCACATGCAAGCAGAGAGAAGAGAGACACATAAGGAATGAGTGCGCCAGGGCCTCTAGCTACTGCAAAAGAACTCCAGATGTGCGCACCACTGCATCTGGCTTCACGTGGTTCCTGGGGAATTGAACCAGTGTCACAAGGCTTTGCAGGAAAGCGCCTTAAATATTAAGCTATCTCTCCAGCCCCAGAAAAAATGTGAAGATACTGTTCCTTTAAGGACATGAATTGTATCTGTTTAGAATAGTTTATTTAATTTGTGAATGAATGAGATAGAGCGAATGGGCATGCCAGAGCCTCTTGCTGCAGCCACTGCAAATTAAACTCCAGATGCATACACCACTTTGTGTATCTGCCTTTAGTTGAGTACTTGGGTCTCAATCCAGGCTGTCAAGCTTTTTTTTCTGTAGGTAGGGTCTTGCTCTGGCTCAGGGTGGCCTCATACTCATGGTGGTCCTCCTGAGTGCTGGGATTAAAGACGTGCGCCACCACCACGCTCGGCTCCCGTGGGTTCTCGAGTTGGCGATACCAATTGAGTTTCCTTCCCACACTGCAGCGTGCGCTCTTCCTAGCTGTGATTTCACGGTCTCTGTCTCCAGGTGGACGCTCCGTCTCCAAGCCCGATGGAGACATCTGGGTGTGCCCCGGCCGAGGAGTACCTGTGTCAGGCTTTCTCTGATGTGATTCTCGCGGTGAGTGACGTGGACGCAGAGGACGGAGCGGACCCAAACCTCTGCAGCGAGTACGTGAAGGACGTCTACGCCTACCTGCGGCAGCTGGAGGTTGGTGTCCTCCTTCCTTCCTCTCTGCTCTTCTAGAGTTAGCCTGGCTTCATGGAAGACCCTGGTTTTGTCTTATGTCCTTCCTAGTGCTGGGATCACAGGCAGGCACCATACCATGTCTGGCATATTAAAGATACTTTCTGGGGCTGGAGGGATGGCTTAGTGGTTAAGCGTTTGCCTGTGAAGCCTGAGGACCCCAGTTTGAGGCTCGATTCCCCAGGACCCACATTAGCTAGATGCACAAGGGGGCGCATGTGTCTGGAGTTCATTTGCAGTGGCTCCAAATCCTGGTGTGCCCATTCTCTCTTTCTGCCTCTTTATCTTTTTTATTTTTTTAAAAGATACTTTCTGACCAAAATACTGGGCATGGTGGCATGCACCTTTAGTCTCAGGCAGAGGAGGGAGGCTCACTGTGAGTTCAAGGCCACCCTGAGACAAGAGAGCGTTCTAGGTCAGCCTGAGCTAGAGTGAAACCCTACCTCAAAAAAAAAAAAAAAAAAAAAGTCAGGTGTGATGGCGCATGCCTTTTTTTTTTTTTTTTTTTTTTTTTTTTTTTTTTAGAAAAAGGGACGTTTATTAAGTGAGACAAATGAGCAGTAGGCATGAACCACTTGCTCACAGAGGGTGGATCATGGCTGTTTCGCCTGGGTTCTCACCTCCTTCTGGCACAGGAGGGCAGCTGACTGGTTGCTGTGACTATGGGCCAGGCCTGGGTTTTCAGGACAGCAGCTTACATAAATCTTCACAATCTTGATCAATTAAATTCAACCAATGACTTTTAAGAAAAACATCTTTTTGACTTTATGCCTTTCCTGTGTATTTCATAATCATCTTCCACATAAATCAAGAGTATTGTTCCTTTACCGGCGCATATTCATACTCAGGCTCCCCCAAGGGTCCACATCCACACAGCCAAGCGCACCAAGCGCTCCGACTCCCATCTCCGCATCACAGGGCTGTAAGACGAAGCGCAGCAATCCCCTCGTCAGTCTGGGCCTGCTCTCTGCCTCTCTACTTCACATTCTCTCACGCAGCCTCACGGAAGGGGCGATGGAGCCGGATTGCGCGCCAGGACATAGAGACCGGAGAAAAAACGGGCGGTTGCCGGCGCATGCCTTTTAATCCCAGCACTCAGGAGGCAAAGATAGGATTGCCATGAGTTCAAGGCCACCCTGAAACTGCATAGTGAATTCCAGGTCAGCCTGAGCTCGAGTAAGACTCTACCTCGAAAAACCAAAAAAAAACCACCTTTCGATCCAGAATATAGCAGAATATAGTAATTCCAGGTTAGAGGCAGCATTTGTTTTGACAATTTCCATAACAGACAAACCATGATAATGATAATTCCATTCCCTCCCCTGCTTTCCCTTCCCAAATCCACCTTTCATCATATTCTCTCCTGTTATGAGGGTCTCGTGCAGGTAGTGTCAGGCACTGTGAGGTCATGGGTACCCAGGCCATTTTGTGTTTGGAAGAGTGCATTGTAAGGAGTCCTGTCCTTCCTTTGCCTCTTACATTATTATTAGTAATTTTATTTATTTTGGTTTTTCAAGGTAGGGTCTTACTTCACCTAGCCCAGGCTGACCTGGAAATCGCTATGGAGTCTCAGAGTAGTCTTGAACTCACGGAGATCCTCTACCTCCTGAGTGCTGGGTTTAAAGGCGTGTGCCACCACGCCCAGTGGCTCTTATATTCTTTCTGCCGCCTCTCCCGCAGTGGATCCTGAGCCTTGGAAGGTGTGATTGATAGACATGTTTCAGTGCTGAGCATTCCTGTCACTTCTTCCCAGCACCATGGTGACTTGTTTCATCCCAGTGGTCACTGCCATATGAAAAGAGAAGCTTCTCTAAGAAAAAAATGACAGTAGCATTTCTTGACATTACACTTTAAAATTCTTCTCAAACATTAAATAAACACACTAAACCATTGATGTCTTTGGAAACTAGATAGGATGTAGAAAATGGCTCAAAGACTGATTGACCCCAACACAGTCCATTTTGGGTCAGTGTGTATGTGATTGTTGGGGAAAGTGTTCTTTCTACCCAAAAGGAAATAACTCAGAAATGAACGTTCTTGGTTTAACTTTAGCCCACTTGCAAAGCTTTGTGTTACTGCTATTTTTCCCTTTCACCTCTTAAAACAGGACAAGGCTTTTGTGCTTATCAGGTGTGCTATCTTCCCTGCGGGGACGGGTGCTGGACCTTGTGTAACCGGGTTGGGCCGGTTGTCTCCCAGCTGCCTTCCATGTCAGCAGGGCTCTCTTCATTCCTTGCTTTTTCGTGTGTGTGTTTGTGTGTGTGTGTGTGTGTGTGTGTGTGTGTGTGTGTGTGTTTTTCAGGTAGGGTCTCGCTGTGACCCAGGCTGGCTTGGAACTCACTCTGTAGTCCCAGGCTGGCCTCAAACTCAACGTGGTCTTCCTACCTCTGCCTCCTCAAGTGCTGAAATTAAAAGTCTGTGCCACCATGCCCAGTTGCCATGTCCTTTTTTTTTAAAAAAAAAAAAAGAAAAATATTTGAGAGAGGGAGAGAATGGGCATGCCACTGCAAATGAACTCCAGATAACTGTACCACCTTGTGCATCTGGCTTACATGGGTACTCGGGAATTGAACCTGGGTCCTAAGCCTTCCCAGGTCTTAACCTCTCCAGCACCTGCCTTGTCCTTTTTAATTTTTGCTTTTGCTTTAGATATTTTTCCCCCCAAGGCAGAGGCTCACGGTAGCCCAGGTTGACCTTGAACTCGTGGCAATCTTACCTGAGCCTTTTGCCGCTGTAAATAAACCCCAGGTGCTTACACCACTTCTTGCATCTTGCTTCCTTGAGTGGGTGGGGGGGGTTGAACCCGGGCTAGCAGGCTGTGCAGGCAGATGCCTTTGACCCCTCGGTCTTCACCCTCACCTCACCCCTTGCCCTGTCCTGTGAGCACCTGTTTTCTGTGGGATTCTCCTGCAAGAACATGCCCAGTAGTCCAGCCTGCCGCTTTCCATTTCTTGTGCCTTCTTGGTAATACTTTTTTTTGGTGGGGGGTCAATGTAGGGTCTCCCAGGCTGACGTGGGATTCCCAGTGTGGTCTCAGGCTGGCCTCGAACTTACAGCAGTCCTCCAGCCTGTGCTGAGTTCTGGGATTAAAGGTGTGCGCCACCACGCCCAGCTTGGTAATACTTCTCAAGACTGTGTTGTAACTTGAGAAGATTGCATGTCGTGGATGGTTTAGTGGCTTTCTGTTTGGCTGGGTTGGCTTGGGGGGTTTACACCAGTCAACGTGACACGCTCAGCTGCTGGTATTAGTGTTCAGTGAGAAGACGGGAGTGCTCTTTCTGTCTGGGACATGAGCCCGCAGCCATAGCGAGGTGTCGTAGCGTGAGCACTGTCACGGAAACGTTGCTTTCTTCCTCACGGGTGAAGCTTCTTACAGTGACCATGTGAGTCCCTGAACTCAAAACTTGGAGAGACTGAACGCCCCTGACGTGTCCATTGTTAGCCACCTGCTCTGAGGGTGACTGGCATTTCTTTTCTAGGAAGAGCAGTCGGTTCGACCCAAATACCTCCTGGGTCGAGAAGTCACCGGGGGCATGCGGGCCATTCTGATCGACTGGCTGGTGCAGGTCCAGATGAAGTTTCGGCTGCTGCCGGAGACCATGTACATGACCGTGTCCATCATCGACCGCTTCATGCAGGTGCGCTCGGGTCGCCGCGCGAGAGCTCTCCCCGCCGGGGCCTGGCGGGACCGGGGAGAGAATGCGTGCGTGCGCGTGCGTGCGTGTCTGGAGACTGGGCAAGGCTCCCCCGTTACCTCTAGTTGAGCTGTTACTGTGGAGTTGTCTTTTAGCTCCCTCCATTCAGCTATCAGCTACTCACCCAAGGGAAATTCCCTCTGCAGAACAGCTGTGTGCCCAAGAAGATGCTGCAGCTGGTCGGAGTCACTGCTATGTTCATTGCGAGCAAATACGAAGAGATGTATCCACCAGAGATCGGTGACTTTGCCTTTGTCACCAGCAACACCTACACGAAGCACCAAATCAGACAGATGGAAATGAAGATTCTAAGGGCCCTGAACTTTGGTCTGGGCCGTCCTCTGCCCCTCCACTTCCTTCGCAGAGCATCGAAAATTGGAGAGGTGCACTCTTTTGTTTCAATATTTTATTTATTTGCAAGCAGAGAGAGAGAATGGGCACACCAGGGCCTCTAGCCACTGCAAACAAACTCCAGACACATGCACCCCTTATGCATGTGGGTCCTGGGGACTTGAACCTGAGTCCTTCAGCTTCACAGGCAAATGCCTTAACCGCTAAGCCATCTCTCCAGCTCTGGTACAGACTTACTGGTGTGGTTGAGAGTTCTGGTGCTGACATATATTAACTACCTAACTTACATAAGAGAAGGATACAAAGCCAGGTGTGGTGGCTCACGCCTTTAATCCCCGAACTTGCAGCCAGAGGCAGGAGGATCATTGTGAGTTTGAGGCCACCCTGAGACTACATAGTGAATTCAACGTCAGCCTGGACTAGAGTGAGACCCTAACCCCAAAAGGCTTAAAAAAAGAGAGAGAGAGATACAGATGATGTTTATTTCCAGTCAGGTTGCTTGTTGACGTGACCCTGGGTAATGGCACTAGAAGATTTGCAGTCAGGGATAGGGTCATGCGAGCTGCTGTCAAAGTCAAGCTCTGTGGGAGAGGCTCGGTGACTGGCTTTTGTTCCAGGTCGATGTTGAGCAACACACTTTGGCCAAATACCTGATGGAACTGACTATGCTGGACTACGACATGGTGCACTTTCCTCCTTCTCGGATTGCGGCAGGAGCTTTCTGCCTGGCCCTGAAAATTCTGGACAACGGTGACTGGGTAAGCCCCCTCACGTGGCGAGCGGCCTCTGAGTATGACCCTTGGCAAGTTCCTAAGCCTGTCCTCCTCCTGTGTGTGACACGGCTCCTTGACCTGATCAGGTCTTTGAAGACAAAGATACACCTTTGAGACAGGCAGAACAGCTGATTATAAACAATATCTCATGGTAATGCCCTCCCTCTCCCCACTTTCCCCTTTGAAACTCCACTCTCCATCATATCCCCTCCCCATCTCAATCAGTCTCTCTTTATTTTGATGTCATGATCTTTTCCTCCTCTTACGATGGTCTTGTGTAGGTAGTGTCAGGCACTGTGAGGTCATGGAGATCCAGGCCATTTTGTGTCTGGAGGAGCACGTTGTAAGGAGTCCTAACCTTCCTTTGGCTCTTACATTCTTTCCGCCACCTCTTCTGCATTAGATTCTGAGCCTTGGAAGGTGTGATAGAGATATTGCAGTACTAAGCACTGCGGTCGCTTCTTTCCAGCACCATGATGCCTTCTGGGTCATCCCAAAGTCACTGCCCTCTGAAAAGAGAAAAATCTCTACCAAAAGTGAACATTGGGCTGGAGAGATGGCTTAGCGGTTAAGCGCTTGCCTGTGAAGCCGAAGGACCCCGGTTTGAGGCTCGATTCCCCAGGACCCACGTTAGCCAGATGCATGAGGGGGCACATGTGTCTGGAGTTCATTTGCAGTGGCTGGAGGCCCTGGCGTGCCCATTCTCTCTCTTTCTCTCTCCCTCTCTGTCTGTTGCTCTCAAATAAATAAATAAAAGTAAACAAGAATTAAGAAAGAAATGAATAAATAATACAGTACTTTTTTAAAAAAAAAGTGAACATTAACAGAAGTGCTTACTGGGCAGTTTGATAAGCATAGTATATACATTTTTCCAGATATCAGCAGATGTTACACCCCTAGGGCTCATGACTACCCCTGTCATACATAAGTTTTCAGTATCAGGGATGTATTCCCTCCCATGGAGTGGGCCTCCAGTCCAATTAAAGGGCAGTTGGTTTCCACCGTGACAGACGTGCCACTATTGCACCAGTTGGCTCATTTGGCCTGGCTGGACAATTATAAGGCTTGCAGTGTTACTGGTCATTTCTCTCTCTCCCATTGAACTGCATGCAGAATGACTTCTTCGGCTTTCTGTGTACCAGAAGTGAGGGCAGCGTTAACATAGGGTGTGAACACGGAGAAGTGCTTATGCCAACATAGGGTGTGAACACGGAGAAGTGCTTATGCCCCTCGCCCCCGGGACGTTTGTGAACACCACTGACGCGCTGCTAACTTCTGTGTCCTAGACGCCGACTCTGCAGCACCACCTGTCCTACACCGAGGAGGCGCTCCTCCCCGTCATGCAGCACCTGGCCAAGAACATCGTCATGGTGAACAACGGACTCACAAAGCACATGGTGAGTCAGTCAAGGCGTCACACTGGGATGGAAAGAGAAACCCAGCCCTCATGCTATAACAGAAGTTTCTCTTTTAAGGTGCTATTGGTTTTCTTGGTTTAGTCTTTTATTTACTTACCTATTTATTATTTTTGTGGTCTGTCCCGACCATCCCCCAGCATTGGGCTCTATGCAAGGTTGACCTGGAATTCACTATGTAGTCTCAAGCTGGTCTTGAACTCAAATGGTGATCTTCCTCTCTCTGCTCCCTAGTGCTAGAATCTTGGGATCAAGCAGCCCTCTTGCCCCCGGCCTCTTGAGTTACTTGGGAAAAGAGACACCACCACTCTCTGCACCGCTGAACTGTGCCTTCAACCTCAAGGCGTTGTTAGAACTTTTTCATTTATCCTTTGGTGTTTTTTGTTTTGTTATTTTTTTTTCCCCCAGGTAGAATATCACTCTAGCCCACACTTACCTGGAATTCAACCTGTAGTCTCAGGGTGGTCTTGAACTCATGGCGGTCTTCCTTCCTTTGCCTCCCGAGTGCTGGGATTAAAGGCGTGTGCCACCACACTTGGCTAATATTTTATTTATCTGAGAGAGAGAGAGAGACAATGAATGGGTGCACCAGGGCACTTAGCACTGCAGATGAACTCCAGACGCATGTGCTGCCTTGTGCATCTGGCTTGCGTGGGTACTTGGGGAATCAGAAGCCGGCCTGGGTTGTTAGGCTTCACAGGCACGGGCCTTAACTGCAAAATTTCTCTCCAGCCCAATCTTTGGGTTTTTGAGACAGGGTCTTACGTAGTCGGGGCTGGTCTAGGATTCACTACACAACAGAGGATAACCTTGAACTGCCCTCCCTGCCGCCACACCAGCTCTTTTTGTTTTATGTGTGTCTTGTGTTGATGGTTCTGACTTCAGAGAGGAGCGAGTGAGTGCAGGAAGGGCCTTTTGCGTGCACCCGCATTGTGCATCTGGCTTTCCGGTGCTGGGCAGCGGAACCCGCCAACCAGCCCCTTGAACACGCGAGCGGCCTCCCCACGCGCAGGGGTTTGTGTTCTCTAAGCAGCGCGCTCTCTCTCTCTCTCTCTTAGACCATCAAGAAGAAATACTCCGAGTCCAGACTCGCCAGGATCAGCACTTTACCCCAGCTGAATTCTACCCTCGTCCAGGACCTGGCCAGGGCTGTGGCTAAGGTGTAACCTGCAAAGGAATGCCAGATCTGCAAATACAATTGGCACCATGTGCCAGCCACCTGTACATACTGTACCATGTTTACTTGCTTTTCAATAAAGATTGTGCCTCTTTTTACTCACAGCTGAACTCATTTGCTTTACCTTTTCCAGGCTAACCTAAACGCTGTCTTAAAAAGACAGTGGGAAATGTTCTGTTGAAACCGCTTTCAGCTTACCGTTCACTAATGTATATAACTGTGACCTGTGCCGAGGACTTGGTCCTCCTCTTCTGTCCCTTGACTTTTAATTTGACACGGTGGGCACACTGAATTCCATGGGGCACACCGCGTGTGTGCCAAGACACCTTGGAAGTTTCTCTGCCTGTTGCTGTTTTTTAAAGTCCCTATCTTGTCCCTACTTCTTCTTTTCTAGTCCTTCCTGTGGTGGTTGGCCCTTCAACCACTGCCTCAAAACTACCAACTTTTTAAACCTTTCACACTGAAAATAATTTGGCATTCTAAACTCTGTTCTTATCGTCTGTATTTATTTGGTGTTTTGGCTAGGAAAAATGGACGCTCGAAATAACTTACAGGGTATGTGTTCATTAGTATCAGGGTGAGTGGACTCACAGCGATCCTCCTGATTCCCAGGCCTCCCAAGTGCTGGGATTAAAGGTGTGCACCACCATGCCTGGCTCATGAGTTCAAACCCCAGCCCCTCCATCATTCCCAGTCTCCTCTACTTGGAGAACAACAGGTGAGGCCGCATCCTATATGTAGATGCAGTTCTTGGCGAGAGCGTTCTTACTGGGTTCATTTTGTGAAGAATGCTGCTTTAGCCTGTATAGGCTGGCTTCTGTGAATCCCATTTCATAGTATATGATGTATTCAACCATTCCTCTACTGACTGCACTTGTACACAATGGTACTGTGTTTGGCTTTCTGTATAGTAGTAATTTTCCTAAAAGCTGAGAATTAAGTTCTGATTAAGCCAGATGACTTGCTTAATGTAGCCAGCTCCCGTCTCTGCGTCTTTGTTGAAATGGAAGATACAATCAGGTCTTTGTGAATTCAACTGGCAAAAGAAAAATCCTATTTGCTGTTTTAACTTATGCTTCTGATGTCAAATTAAATAAATTCTTGTCAATGTGTTAAGCTTTTCTGATGTCTCCTTTGCCCTTCTCACTGTTTCTGTGTTTAATGTTTTCCCATGTGGGAACTGAAGTTTTATCACCAGGCACAGCTTGACTCACAGCTCTGTCTGGGGAGGCTGGGGTAGGAGCGCCCTGAGTTTGACTGAGGCCAGCCTGAGACGATGTAGTGAATTCCAGGTCAGCCTGGACTAGAGAGAGATCCTACCTGGGAAAGAATGGAAAAAATTCTGAGCCAGGCATGAGGGCTCGTGCCAGCATTCTAGAGGCTAGGGTAAGAGGGTGTCCATGAGTTTGAAGCTGGTCTGGGCTACAAGATGAATACCAGGTCACCCTGGGCTAAAATAAGACCCTGTCTCAAAAAAAAAAGCCATTTGAACTGAGAATGTGTGCATTTTATTGTTGTTAAGCCCAATAGAGTGGCTGCTTTTTTTTTTTTTTGGTTTTTCGAGGTAGGCTGACCTGGAATTCACTCTGTAGTCTCAGGGTGGCCTCTAATTCATGGCAATCCTACCCCTTTGTGCATCTGTCTTACGTGGATCCTGGGGAGTTGAACCTGGGTCCTTTGACTTTTCAGGTAAGCGCCTTGACCACTAAGCCATCTCTACAGCCCACAACCTTTTTATTTAAAAAAAAAAAATCAATAAATTGCTGGGCATGATGGCACACAGGTTTAATCCCAGCACTCAGGAGACAGAGGTAGGAGGATTGCCATGAATTCAAGGCCACCCTGAATCTACATAGTGAATTCCAGGCCAGACTGGGCTAGAATAAGGCTTTACCTCGATAAAACAAAACGAATCAATAAATTAAATAAATATTAGGAAATTTGTCTTCTAGAATATGTGAGCTTTGAGACTGGGAAGTGCATATTACCTTTCCTGCAATTTCTCAGAGAAGCTTAACACGAATCTTCATGGGTTACAACATTGAAAGTGCAAATAGTGTGGTTAGAGTTTTCTTTTGTAAACTTTTTTTTTTCTTTTGGACGTAGGGACTCTATCTCACACTGACTTGGGATTCACTATGTAGTCTCAGGGTGGCTTTGAACTCACGAAGATCCTTCTATCTCTGCCTCCCTAGTTCTAGGATTAAAGGCGTGTGCCAATCATGCCCTGCTTAAACAACAGGGTGGTTATGTCACCAAATCAAAACACAAACCCGGGAGAGAATGGATGTGCCATGGCCGCCAGCCACGCACCACCTTGTGGGATCTGGGGAGTCGAACTCATTGAAGGTGGCGCTGGAAATTCAGTTCTCCAGAGTCATCAGCTCAGTAAGATCTGCAAAGACACCTGAAACATCCCAACCAGCAGATAACAGATGTGCATATCCAAACACAGAGATGAAAAGTATGAAAAAGTAAGGGGATGCGACTCCTCAACTACTGGATTCAAAGGTACTGAATGAAATGGGTACAATGGCTGGCAAAGACTTCCTAGGTTTACTCATAAAAATGACCTCGGAGGCTACAAACAAACATGATTTCAGCCCAGCATAACTGTTAACCACAACTGCTGCATCCCTGACTGGCTGACTAAATTTGAAAAACAACAACAACAAAAAAAAAAAAAAAACTTAGATTCCACTATCTCCAAGAAAAATAAGACACAGACTTCAGAGACAAAGGAAGGCAATTTATCAAGGGTTATCAATTTTATCAAGCAAGCATGGTGTTGCGGTCACGTTCGCATTGCTGGCAGAAATCACCCGACCAAGAGCAGCTTGTGTGCAAAAAGGTTTATTTTGGCTTACAGTCTCGAGGGGAAGCTCCATGATGGAGGGGAAAACAACGCCATGAGGTTGGACATCACGTCCTAGCCAACATCAGGTGGACAACAGAAACAGGAAAGTGGGTCAAACACTGGCAAGGGGAAACTGGCTATCTATAACACCCTTAAGCCCACCCCCAACAATACTCTCTCTCAAGGAGACACTAATTCCCAAATCTCCATCAGCTGGGAACCTAGCATTCAGAACACCTAAGTTTATGGGGGACACCTGAATCAAACCACCACACACAACAACTCTGACATATGATACAGGCAACTTCAAATCCAAATAAGAAGAGATGTAAAAGGCCCTATAAGGCTTAGTGGCTAAGCGCTTGCCTGTGAAGCCTAAAGACCCCGGTTCGAGGCTCGGTTCCCCAGGTCCCACGTTAGCCAGATGCACAAGGGGGCGCACACGTCTGGAGTTCGTTTGCAGTGGCTGGAGGCCCTGGTGCGCCCATTCTCTCTCTCTGTGTTGCTCTGAAATAAATAAACAAAACAAAAGGTCAGAATGTATTAATATGGGTAATAATTGGATCAGTAAGATAATAGTGAGCAATATTAATACAAAACAACCCAAAAGACTTTTTTTTTTTTTTTCAATTCCAGAGTCTGAGCAGTCCAAGATCAAGGAGAGAGAACTGGAGTTTGGTGAGAGCCTGTTTTCTGCCTTATAGGCCGTCTCACTAGATACCTGGCTGGGAAAGAAATCTCTCTCATTGTGATACCAAATATAACCATTTTAAGTAAAATGACTTAGATAGAGAACTGGACGGCCAATGTGCTGACCTTTTGCTTCTGTAAACTTTGCTTGCTTAATTGCTGCCTTTCCCCCTAAAGTTTCTGAGGAATCTCCACTTCAAGGACATTGCAGAAACACTCCACTGCAGGGTGTGGGGGGGGGGACCCTCCGACCACCTGCTTGGATAAGAAACTGAGGAATCTCCACTTCAAGGACAATGGAGACGACTTCATCTGCCTGGAGAGCCCCTAGCTCCTGCCCCCAACTTTGCCCACTGAAACCCCAAGCCAATCAGAACTGTTTAAATCAACCAATCATGTATCTATCCCCTACTTCTTTGTTCGAATTCCTATATGAACCCCTTCCCCCAAAAGAAAGGGGCTCTCTCCCTCACTACCGCCGTGCCGGACTGTGGGGACAGAGTCCAGGCCTAGGCTTGCAATAAAGAAACTGTTGCTTTTGCATTCGAGTGTCTCGGCTTCTGTGGCGGTTCTCTGGGTGACTCCTGGGTGACCGGGGGACTTGGCTCCTGGTCAGGGGTCTTGGCACAACATCATGTCTCTTCATTTAAGGACCTTACGCTCATGAAGAGCAATTATCATGAGCTAATAATTTCCAAAAACCCAACTACAGATACATTGTGGATTAGGCTTCAACATACAAAGTGTGTATGGGGGGGGTGGGGAGTTGGGTTAGGGAGAAATAGTCTGTAATAAGGAGAAAATGCCTCAAATAAATAATGTACTAAAGAGAAAGGAAAAAAAAAACAAAACCCACAAACCCAGCAGTGGTAACAATGGGAACATGATACACCCTGGAACATCAGAAAGATCGAGATGGGCCGGAGAGATGGCTTAGCGGTTAAGGCGATGGCCTGGAAGCCCAGGGACTCATACCTTCTATTCTCCAGGTCCCATGTAAGCCAGACGAACAGCGACGCCAGCACACAAGGCTGCATAGGTACGGCGAGGACTGCACGTGTCTGGAGTTCGAGAGCAGCAGCTGAAGGCCCTGGCGTGCCAATTCTCGCTCTCTTCCTCTCTCTCTGGCTCTGTCTTGCTCTGTAGCATTAACAATGAATAAATAAGTGAAAGGCCTGTCTGTTGGGCTTGCCTCCAAAAAAAAAAGAGAAGAGGGCTGGAGAGATGGCTTAGCGGTTAAAGCGTTTGCCTGCAAAGCCAAAGGATCCCAGTTCGACTCTCCAGGACCCACGCAAGCCAGATGCACAAGGGGGCGCACGCGTCTGGAGTTCGTTTGCAGTGGCTGGAGGCCCTGGTGCGCCTCAAGGGGGCGCACGCGTCTGGAGTTCGTTTGCAGTGGCTGGAGGCCCTGGTGCGCCCATTCGCTCTATCTGCCTCTTTCTCTGTCTGTTTGTTGCTCTCAAATAAATAAACATGAACAACAAAAAAATTTAAAATAAAAAGAGATCAGTAGATAATTAAGCAGACTTACTTGGCAAAGTAGCTCCAGGACCTTTGGCTGTAGTCAGTCACTAGCTGTGTGGTCGCTTCCCCAGCAGGGAACAGGGGGTGTCCAGACAAAAATTCCCCGAGTGCTCCCTCAGGCTTACTCTTGAGACTTGGTGCTCTGATTAGTTCAATCGGAAGCTCAGTTATAGTCCCTCTGAAGTATTCATTCAAGAGTGCCCCAAAACTAGGCCACTGGGCATGCTGGTGGCCTGAAAGCCAAGGAGCTTATCAGGCATCTGAAACTGGATAATGGCTGAGTTTAAACCTGCCTCTGTGGGGGGATGGGGGGGTGGAGGAGGGCAACTGGGTTCACGGGGCTTGCCCATGTTATTTCACCTCTAGGTGTTGATGCAAGACTTTTGGGCTCAGGGGAGGATTATACGTGAAGATCAAAGGCCTATGAACTCCAAGTTTTGGGTCCTTAATTGATTTTCAGCCAAAAAAAAAAAAAAAAAAAAAAGTGGAGTGTCGTGGTGCACACCTTTAATCCCAGCACTTGGGAGGCAGGGGTAGGATTGCTGTGAGTTTGAGGCCACCCTGAGATGACATAGTGAATTCCAGGTCAGCCTGAGCTAGAGTGAGACTCTGCCTCGAAAAACTAAAAAAACAAAAAAACGAAAAAAACAAACACCAGACACCAAGAAGGGTGTATTATAAAGTTTATTTTAGGGAGAAGTAGGCTCCATGAAAGAGTAGATAGAAGATTCAAGGCAGAAGGGAATTCTCCTCTTTGCCTGGCTAGAAAGGGAGAGAGGAGATCGAGGGAGAGAGATTGAGAGAGAGAGTGAGGGGCTATCTCCAAAGCAATGCATGAGAGTTCAAGCCTTTCACCTTCACGGGCATACAGGGTCAGCAAAAGAGCTCGCAGCTCTGAGAAAAATCACGTGTAGCAAAGCAAGAAAGCATCCCAAGACAAGACAAGAAGAAATCCCCTCGCCCACCCCCACTTTCTGGCCTGGCTGGCAAGTGGGCAGCATTTGCCGACAGGGATCAGGAGAGCCAGGTGCCAGGAGAATGAGAGCTACCCACATATGCCAGGTTAACCATGTATACAGGTCAGGCGTCCAGATAGGATGAGCCTTGCTTTCAGGACTCAGGTGTTATAAGCAAAGCAAAGAGCTGGTTGGTGAGTGGACAGGAGCGGCCAGCCCACCCAGGGACGGCGAGCTGGGGAAGCAGCAAAAAGTGGCTGCCAAGGGAGCGGGGCTGGCAACTGTCTTAGCGGCAACTAGACCAGATGTGGGTGTCATCCATGTTCTCCTTGGGCCATTCTCCTTGGCTGACGGCATATAAGAAGCTATCTTTCCCCTGTTGCTCCTTGATTGTGCCTGGGTGGTTGAAGGCTTCTCTGGGCAAGAAAGAGGTCCTGAGGTCCTGGCCCAAAACACAGGGTGAGCACATGACTTACTGTCTTCTATTTTTCTTTCTTTTCTTTTCCTTTTTCTTTTCCTTTCCTTTCCTTGTTTGAGGTAGGGTCTCACTCTATCTCACACTGACCTGGAATTCACTATGGAGTCTCAGGGTGGCCTTGAACTCGCGATCCTCCTACCTCTGCCTCCCGAGTGCTGGGATTAAAGGCGTGCGCCACCACGCCCGGCTCAACTTTCTTCTATTTCTTTGCCTTTAACCACTTTTTGGGGGTGCTGGGCTTGAACTAGGTCATGGAATATACTAGACAAGTGTTCCACCAGTAAGTATACCCTCAGCTCAGCTCACTCCTTCCTTCCATCCTCCTTCCTTCACTCCCTCCCCTTCTTTTTTTTTTTTTTTAATATATTTATTTATTTGAGAGAGAGAGAGAGACAGAGAGAGAATGGGTGCTCCAGGGCATCCAGCCACTGCAAACGAACTCCAGATGCGTGTGCCCCCTTGTGTATCTGGCTTATGTGGGTTCTGGAGAGTTGAACTGGGATCCTTTGGCTTTTGCAGGCAAGTGTCTTAACCACTAAGCCATCTCTCCAGCCCCTCCTTCCCTTTCTTTTTTTTTTTTTTTAAATTTTTTATTTATTTATTTGAGAGCGACAGAGACAGAGAGAAAGACAGGTAGAGGGAGAGAGAGAGAATGGGCGCTCCAGGGCTTCCAGCCTCTGCAAACGAACTCCAGACGCGTGCGCCCCCTTGTGCATCTGGCTAACGTGGGACCTGGGGAACCGAGCCTCGAACCAGGGTCCTTAGGCTTCACAGGCAAGCGCTTAACCGCTAAGCCATCTCTCCAGCCCCCCTTTCTTTAAAGATAGGGTCTTGCTCTAGCCCAGAGCTGACCTAGAATTCACCACGCTGCCGCAGGCTGGCTTTGAAGTCACAGCAGTCCTCCGATCTCTGCCTCCCAAGTGCTGGGATTAAAGGTGTGCGCCGCCACGCCCAGCAGCCCTTCTTTCTTAATTTGCTGTGCTTTCTGTTCTAGAATTGGGCAAGTCTTCAGTTCGGAAGGTAGAATGCATTCACAGTCTGAGTAAACATGTTTGACTTGAGAGAGAGAGAGAAGGGCCTGAAGGAAGAAGAAACCAAACACTGGATTTTGCTCATGGCGAAGGGAGATTTTTTTTCTTGCAAGATAGGAAGTGGGATCGGAGGCACTAGGCAGATAACTGATTACTTAATTAACATCAATCAGGACCTTTCTCTCACGCGCGTATGTGTACACGGCATGCATGTGTATTTGTATGTGTGTTTGTGTGTTGGTGCACACGTGTGTGCGACATCGGATGTCTTTTGCACACTGTCTTATTTCTTTGACACAGGGGTCTACGGAACCCAGCTTCTCTGACTTGCTTTATTCTTGGAGCCATCTCACCTGCCTCAGGTTATTTCTTTTGTGTAAGGACTAAAGTAGAGAGAACTTTATCATCATGACCCTGGAAACTGGCCTGCTTGGGAAATTTGACTGTTTTAAATTTTCCAAGGGTTTTTAATTTTTAAAAATTTCAATATCTTTTTAGATTTTTTTATTTTTTGAGGTAGGGTCTCACTCTAGCCCAGGCTGATCTCAAATTCACCATGTAGTCTCAGGGTGGCCTCGAACTCACAGTGATCCCCCTACCCCTGTCTGAAAGAGTAAATGAGAATGAGAGCAATAGGGTCTTTTGCTGCTGCACACAAACTCCAGATGCACGTGCCATTGTATGCCTCTGGCTGTACCTGAGTACTGGGAAATAGAATAGAATCCCAAGGCCAACAGGCGCTGCAAGGAAGCAGCTTTAACTATTGAGCCATCTCCTCAGCCCATTTTCTTATTATATTTATTTATTTATTTATTTATTTATTTATTTATTTTTGAGACAGAGTCTCATTCTAGTTCAAGGTTACCTGGAACTCACTCTGTAGTCCCTGGCTGGTCTCAAACTCACAGCCATCCTCCTATCTCTGCCACCCAAGTGCTGGGATTAAAGGCATACGTACCACCATGCCTGGCTCACCTAGTGTTAAATAAAATTTTGGACCCCAGAAACAGTTCATCTCTGGTCCTCTATTCTGGTATTTTTTTTTTGGGGGGGGAGTTTGGTTTTCAGGGTAGAGTCACACTCTAGTTCAGGCTGACCTGGAATTCACTATGGAGTCTCAGGGTATCCTTGAACTCATGGTGATCTTCCTACTTCTACCTCCCAAGTGCCAGGTGCTAGGATTAAAAAAAAAAAAAAAGTTGGGCTGGAGAGATGGCTTAGCGGTTAAGCGCTTGCCTGTGAAGCCTAAGGACCCCGGTTCGAGGCTCGGTTCCCCAGGTCCCACGTTAGCCAGATGCACAAGGGGGTGCACGCGTCTGGAGTTCATTTGCAGAGCCTGGAAGCCCTGGCGCGCCCATTCTCTCTCTCTCCCTCTATCTGTCTTTCTCTCTGTGTCTGTCGCTCTCAAATAAATAAATTAAAAATTAAAAAAAATGGAACTTCAGGAGCACACTTTAAAAAAAAAACAGTTATCCTTAATGCCTTTCGACCTTCCCCTCTTTCCACAGGACACCAGAGGTACACCCCAACCCTTTTCTCTTTGAGTTCAGTACCTGTGTTTTTCCTTGGCTGCAACGACCTGAGAATTCAAGCCACAAAGGCAATAAGCAGATGTGGACCAAAGGCTAGGAGAGCAAAGTGCTGCCTTGGGATTGAGCAGTCTGTGAAAGGTGTGGGCCGTGGAGATGTAGCTGGGGTTACGCCAGAGACGTCCTGTAGCCAGCATGGCAGCGCACGCCTTTAATCCCAGCACTCGGGAGGCAGAGGTAGGAGGATCGTCATGAGTTCGAGGCCAGCCTGAGACTCCATAGTGAATTCCAGGTCAGCCTGGGCTAGAGTGAGACCCTACCTCAACAAACAAACAAAACACACACACACACATGCTCCTCTGTTGTGTAGTTTCTTGCCTTGGTGAATGGCCCACCGTACCTTAGATTCTCAAGGCATAAATACATTATTTCAGTTATTCCTTCTGCACATCTAGTGAATCATAAGACCGTCTAACTCCATTTCCAAATGTATCCAAAACTTTCCTCTTCAAGATTTCCTTTTAGTTCTGGCCTTCTTAATTCTTCCCAAATCTTTTTATGTTTTAAAATATTTTATTTACTTACTGTTTTTTTATTTTTATTTATTTTGTTTGTTTGTTTATTTATTTGACAGCGACAGAGAGGAGGCAGAGAAAGAGAGAGAGAGAGAATGGGCGCGCCAGAGCTTCCAGCCTCTGTAAACGAACTCCAGACATGTGTGCCCCCTTGTGCATCTGGCTAACTTGGGCCCTGGGGAATTGAGCCTCCAACCGGGGTCTTTAGGTTTCACAGGCAAGCGCTTAACCCCTAAGCCATTTCTCCAGCCCTACTTACTGTTTTTTTTTTAAATTATTTATTTATTTATTTGAGAGCGACAGACACAGAGAGAAAGAGAGATAGAGGGAGAGAGAGAGAATGGGTGCGCCAGGGCTTCCAGCCTCTGCAAACAAACTCCAGATGCATGCGCCCCCTTGTGCATCTGGCTAACGTGGGACCTGGGGAACCGAGCCTCGAACCGGGGTCCTTAGGCTTCACAGGCAAGTGCTTAATCGCTAAGCCATCTCTCCAGCCCTACTGTTATTTTTTAAATATGCTTTTTATTTATTTATTTGAGAGAGATAATGGGCACACCAGGGCCTCCAGTCACTGCAGACGAACTCCAGATGCATGCACCCCCTGTGCATCTGGCTTATGTGGGTCCTGGAGAATCGAACTGGGATCCTTTGGCTTTGTAGGCAAATGCCTTAACTGTTAAGCCACCTGTGGTGGTTTGATTCAGGTGTCCCCATAAACTCAGGTGTTCTGAATGCTAGGTTCCCAGCTGATGGAGATTTGGGAATTAATACCTGCTGGAGGGAGTGTATTGTTGGGGGTGAGCTTATGGGTGTTATAGCCAGATTCCCCTTGCCAGTGTTTGGCACACTCTCCTGTTGCTATTGTCTACCTTATGTGGGCCAGGGGGTGATGTCCAGCCCCTGTTCATGCCGTCATTTTCCCCTGCCATTGTGGAGCTTCCCCTCAAACCTGTAAGCCAAAATAAACCTCTTTTTCCCACAAGCTGCTCTTGGTTGGGTGATTTCTACCAGCAATGGGAACCTGGCTGCAACAGTAAATTGGTACCAGGAGTGGTGTCGTTTGCTGCTAGACACCAGGCTGTGTGGCTTTGGCCTTTTGGAGCTGGTTTTCAAGAGGAATGTGGAAGGATTTGAAACCTTGGCCTAAGAGATGCCTTGCAGTGCTGTAAGTACAGCTTGATGCACTATTCTGGTCAGAGTTGAAAGACCTGAATGCAGTAAGAACTATGGACTGTGAGGTTTGGTTTATGAGGGTGAGAAAGAGCTTTGCTTGGACTGGACCAGCAGTTTGTGTGAGAGGCTTGCTGTTATGCCCATGTCCTGAGAAGTTGTGCAGGGTTGCTTTGTGTAGAAATGAACTGGTTTTAACCCCGGGGGGTATGGCACAGAAAGAAAAATCTTTGGGTGAACTGCTGCCCATTCAGTTGCAATTGAGAGATTACAACGTTTGAGATTGGGCCAGCTGATTTGCACTGGGGCAACAGGAAGAATGTAGACTTTTTTGAAGGGGCCTGAGTGCTCAAGGAGTGTCCTGTTCTTCAAAGTCTGCTTTGTCCCCCCTGGATTAACAAATTGGCACCCTACCTGGTATTGTGGAGTATAAGAAATGCTGGAAAGAGGGTCATTGAGTTTGCAGCATGATCTTCAGTGTTTTGGAAATGGCCATGGGCAGTGTGAAGCAGGTTTGCTGGATGCCTGCATAGAGACCCCATGGGGCCGTGAGGATGAACCGTGGTTTGCAGTGGAGACCCAGTGGAGATGCCGGGACCATGAGATGGCTGCCAAGGAGAGCTGCTGGCCCCGATGAAGTTTCCCAGGACTGTGAGTAGCCTAGCTGGAGGGGTGGAATTGGAACTCCAGAGACTTGCTGGTTAGAATTATTGGACTTGGAGATTTGTCACTGGCTATAGCTGTTGGACTTGAAGTTAGAGTTTGATGTCTGCCCTGTTTAAATCTTGTATTGGTTGAATGTTTCTTTGCTTATGCCCAATGCCATCTTTGGCAGTGTGGGTGTTACTTCTGTGCCATTACGTCTGTTTTTTCTTTTGGTGGAGGGGATTCTTTGGTATTATGGCTCAGTTAGAAGATCTTGGACTATGGGGAAGTATGAACATCATTGGAATTGGTAAAAACTATGGGGACTTTTAAGTTGGATGAATGCATTGCATTTTATATCATGTATGGTTATCAGTTTACAGCAGCCGGGGCTGGAATGTGGTGGTTTGATTCAGGTGTCCCCCATAAGCTTAGGTTTTCTGAATGCTAGGTTCCCAGCTGATGGAGATTTGGGAATTAATGCCTCCTGGAGGCGGTGTATTGTTGGGGGCGGGTTTGTGGGTGTTACAGCCAGCTCCCCCTTTCTAGTGCTTGGCACACTCTCCTGTTCCTGTTGTCCACCTTATTTGGGTCAGGGGGTGATGTCCACCCTCTGTTCATGCCATCATAGAGCTTTCCCTCGAGCCTGTAAGCCAAAATAAACCTCTTTTTTCCCACAAGCTGCTCTTGGTTGAGTTATTTCTACCAGCAATGCGAACCTGACTGCAACACCCTCTCTCTAGCTCCCTATTTATTTATTGTTTGAGAGAGACAGTGGGTACACCAGGGCCTCTAGCCACTGCAAACGAACTTCAGATGCATGCGCCACCTTGTGCATCTGGCTTACATGGGTCTTGGGGAATTGAACTTGGGTCCTGAGGCTTTGCAGGCAAGTGCCTTAACTGCTGAGTCATCTCTCCAGCCCTGACCTAACATTCTACAACTATGAGTTAAATCTTTGGAATATGCTAACAGGCTGCCAGTTCCCATTCTTACCAAAAGGTAAGAATGCCAGCAGATAGCACCTGAGACCTGTACCAGAAACACTTCCTCCTTTGCAGTAAACCACCCACCTGAGGTTTCCACCAATGCATTTGCAAAGGGCTTTGATTTGCGACTTGCTAGCTTCTGGCTACTGTACAAATTTTATGCAACTGTTATCATATTGGACCCTGGAATTTGGAGTGACCTAAATCTGTGTTACCAGGTCATGGTCATTCATATTTGGTCCCAGAACAAGCTATCTCTTATTCCCTTTGAGAGGAGAGCTGGTATGTGTGTGAACCTGCTCAGAATTGTTTTCTGTACAAAAACCATCTAATCATGATGAGGCTGGCTCTACTTAATTTTTTTTTTTTTTAAGGTAGGATCTTGTTCTAGCCCAGCCCAGACCCTACCTCTGCCTCCTTAGTGCTAGGATTAAAGGTGAGCACCACCATGCCGGCTCGCACGCTCTCGCTCACATTCTCTCTCTCTCTCTCTCTCCATATATATATATATATATATATATATGTATATATATATATATACACACATATATATACACACACACACACATATATATATATATACACACACACATATACACACACACACACACACACACACACACATATATATATATATATATATATATATATATTTTTTTTTTTAGGTAGGGTCTCACTCTATCTAGCCCAAGCTGACCTGGAATTCACTAGGTAGTCTCAGGCTGGCCTTGAACACATAGTGGTCCTCCTACCTCTGCCTCTTGAGTGAAACACATCTTTTAAAAAAAATTGTTTTATTTACAAGCAGGTGGAGGGAAAGGAAAGAAAGAGAGAGAGAATAGGTGTGCCAGGGCCTCTTGCCCCTGTAAACTCCAGATGCCTGCACCATTTTGTGTATCTGGCTCTATGTAGGTACTGGGGAATCTAACCTTAGCCACCATACTTTTGAGCAAGTACCTTTTTATTTGCTTTGTTTTGCTGCTTTTTTTTTTTTTGTTGTTGTTTTTTGAGGCAGTGTCACGCTCTAGCCCAGGCTGGCCTGAAATTCACCAGGTAGTCTCAGGATGGCCTTGAACTCACAGTGGTCCTCTTACCTCTGCCTCCTGAGAGCTGGGTTTAAAGGCATGTGCCACCATGCCTGGCATGAGCAAGCAACTTTAACTCTTCAGCTCCCATTTTAAGCACTCTGGCTTCCTTCTACTCCCAGATTGCAGGGAGGGACACGGGTTTTATTTACGTTGGCACCGTCTGCACACTTTTTGTCACAAGTCCTATCAGGCAGTGTCATTGACTGCTTATCACCACCCTTGGGACAGGACCTTATTGTTCTCTGGAAACTTCTGCCCACGACCTAGCGGTTGCACAATGAGGGCTGGATGGAGGCGCTGTGTGCAAATGTGAAATGGAAAATTCACCGAGGAGCCCTTCCCCTGCATGCAGTTCTACTGGGGAAGGAAGTCAGTACTGGAGGGTGCAGAATTTGGCATCTGACAGTTCTGGGATGATTTTCCCTCTGTGGATTCAGAAGATGATGCATGCTGAGGTTTTTTTATTTTTATTTTTATGTTTTGGAGGTAGGGTCTTGCTCTAGCCCAGGCTGACCTGGAATTCACTATGTAGTCTCAGGGTGGCCTCGAACTCACGGTGATCCTCCTGCCTCTGCCTCCCGAGTGCTGGGATTAAAGGCGTGTGCCACCATACCCGGCTGTATTTTTCATTTTTATTGTATTTATTTTCATAATTTGCATTTATTTTCATTATATTTATTATTTATTTTTTTACATCTTATTTATTATTTATTTGTAAGAGAGAGAGAGACATTGAGAATGGGTGCATCAGGGCCTCTTGCCACTGCAAATGAACTCCAGGGGTAGGTGCTCCACTTTGGGCATCTGGCTTTATGTGAGTATTGGCCTTCAGGGTTTGCAAGCAAGCACCTTTAACTGCTGAGCCATTCTCCCCAGCCCCAAAACTTTCCTTTTTAGAGGCGGAATATCCTTGAAGGATGGAGGCCAGGTGCTATTTATCTAGGCCAGAGCCTAAATGCAGAGAACATTTGTTGAATACATGAAGAAACCACAGGACCGACCATGGAAGACAGAATCAGCCACATAGGTCCTGGATGCTCTCAACTTCTTTTTTCCTTTTTAAAGATTTTATTTATTTATTTGAGACAGAGAGAAGAGAGTGAGAATGGGCTCGCCAGGGCCTCTAGCCACTGCAAACGAACTCCACATGCATGCGCCTCCTTGTGCATCTTGCTAACGTGGGTCCTGGAGAACTGAACCTGGATCCTTAGGCTTCATGGGGAAGTACCTTAGCCATTAAGCCATCTTTCCAGCCCTCTTTTTTTTTTAATTGTTTTTATTTATTTTTAAAATATATTTTATTTATTTATTTGAGACAGAGAAAGGGGGAGGAGGGAGAGTGAGAGAGAGAGAGAGAGAGAGGGAGAGAATGGGCGTGCCAGTGCCTCCAGCCACTGCAAACGAATTCCAGATGCACGTGCCACCTTGTGCATCTGGCTATCGTGGGTCCTGCAGAATCAAACAGGGATTCTTTGGCTTTACAGGCAAACGCCTTAACCACTAGGACATCTCATCACTAAGCGCCTTAAGCGTTAAGCCATTCCTCCAGCCCTTTCCCTTCCTTCCCTTTCCCTCCTTCCTTCCTTCATTAAAAAAGTTTTTTTGTTACTTTTTATTTATTTATTTGCGAGTGACAGAGAGAGAGAGAGAGAGAGAGAGAGAGAGAGAGAGGGAGAGAAAGAGAATGGGTGTCCCAGGGCCTCCAGCCACTGCAAACGAACTCCAGACGCGTGCGCCCCCTTGTGCATCTGGCTAACGTGGGACCTGGGGAACCGAGCCTCGAACCGGGGTCCTTAGGCTTCACAGGCAAGCTCTTAATCGCTAAGCCATCTCTCCAGCTCCTTTCCTCCCTTCCCTTCCTTTCTCTCCCCTCTCCTCTCCTCCCCTTCCCTTCTTCCTTTTCTTTTCTTTTTCTTTTTTTTTCCCCCATGGAAATGCATCTGTAATTCAGCACCTTGGCCTCCCTCCTTTTCTTTCTTCTTCTTCTTCTTCTTTTTTTTTTTTTTTTAGGTAGGGTCACTCTAGCCCAGGCTGACCTGGAATGAATTCAGTATGCAGTCTCAGGCCGACCGCAAACTCTCCCAAATGCTGGGATTAAAGACGTGGCCCCCAAGAGCAGCTGAGACCCGCCTGCGAGAACCCAACCCCCTCTCTAGGAACAGGTTCAACCACCAAGCCAGCCAAGCCGCTCTCGGGACTACATTTCCCATGAGGCCCGGCGCGCCCCCCCGCGCAGGCGCACTAGCTAACTCCGGCGCGCGTTTCCTTCCAGGAGCCCGCCGGTCACTGGCTGGCACCGGGTCCCCGCCACTCCCCCTCCTGTCGCCCTACCGGGTCCCGGCGACACGGCCTGCGTGGATGTCAGCGCAGGCTGGACTCATGGCTTCTGCGCTGAGGTTCGACGGGCGTGTGGTCCTGGTGACCGGCGCGGGCGGAGGTGAGTCGGGAGGGCGGCAGCCTCGAACCCGCGTCCCGAGGCCCCGCTGGGGCCGTGGGTGGCGGGGGAGGGGGGGGGGTTGCTGAGCTGCTGCACCACTTGGGTTAAAAACAAGTTTGGCCTGTCCCCCAGCGTGTTGGCAACCCTCTGCTGCCATTGCTTTGCCTTGGCCAAGTGGTTTGCAAAGACTTCTTGCCATGCCTTTGAGCCTGGGGCCCGGCTCCTCCCCTGGAGTTGAGAAGTCACTGCTGGCAGCTCCAGCACCCGGGATTTGAGTGTTCTGTTTTCCCTAGGCCGGATGATTTCAAGTTCTTCTTCTTTTTTTTTTTTTTTTTGATTTTTCCAAGGTAGGGTCTCACCCTAGCCCAGGCTGACCTGGAATTCACTATGTAGTCTCAGGGTGGCCTCGAACTCACAGCTGTCCTCCTACCTTTGCCTCCAGAGTGCTGGGAGTAAAGGACTGTGCCACAACACCCGCCCCCCCCTTTTTTTTTTTTTAAAAAAAAAAATTGTATTTACTTTTTTTACTTGGGTTCTGGGGAATCGAGCCTGGGACCTTTGGCTTTGCAGGCAGGTGCCTTAACCGCTAAGCCATTTCTTCAGCCTCATTTTTATTTTATTTTTATTTATTTGAGAGAGAGGGAAAAAGGCAAGGAGAAAGAGAGAGAGAGAGAGAGAGAATGAGAATGAGAATCAGGATGGACGCACCGGGGCATCCAGCTGCTGCAAAAGCACTCCAGACACATGCACCCCCTTGCACACCTGGCTTACTTGGGTCCTGGGGAATCGAACCTGGGTCCTTTGGCTTTGCAGGCAACTTTTCTTAACTGCTAAGCCATCTCTCCAGCTCGATTTCAAGTTCTTGACAGGGCCTTTGTGATAACACGTGACCTTGCTCCTTGGACCTGAATGCACGCTTGTCAAAGTTCGCGGGAATGGTGGCAAAGGTTGCACACTACCCAGCCTGTGTGTGGAAAGGCGGGGAGGTGTGTGTGTGTGTGGGGGTAAGTGAGAATGGATGGGAAGGATGAGGGACTATAGAACAGATATGTTTCTGGAGTGCGTCCCGGGAGGTAGGGAAGCTGCCAGTCTTCCTGTATTTCAGGAGAAACAGACTGAAGAATTTTTATGTTTTTAGTTATTTATTTGAGAGGAAGGGTGGGGAGAGAATGAATATGGACTTGTCAGGGCCTCCAGCCATACTGCAAGTGAATTCTGGATGCATGTGCCACCTTGTGCATCTGGCTTACTTGGGTACTGGGGAATCGAACCTGCGTCCTTTGGCTTTCTAGGAAAGTGCCTTAACAGGTAAGCTATCTCTCTGGCCCTATTTATTTTGGCTTTTTTTTTTTTTTTTTTTTTTTTTTTTGATGTAGGGTCTCTCTCTCACCCAGGCTGACCTGGAATTCATTATGTTGTCTCAAGGTGGCCTTGAACTCAAAGTGATCCTCCTACCTCTGCCTTGCTATTGCAGGGATTAAAGGCATGTGGCACCTGCCTGACTTCACATTTTTAAAGAATAAAAAACTAAATGACTCACACCCATGTAGTTACTTTGCAGCAAGATTAAAAAATATATATGTGAGAGAAGAGAGACAGAGACAGGGACAGCGACTATGGGTCGCTGCAAAGGAACTCCAAATGGGTGTACCGCTTTGGACATCTGGCTTTTGTGGGTACTGGGGAATTGAACCCAGGCTGGTAGGCTTTGCAGGCAAGCACCTTTAACTGCTGAGCCATCTCCCCAGCCCTGCAGTGAGGTTTTTGCAGGAGCTTCCCACCAGTAGGTGGCTCCTATAACCTCCAAATCCAAGAATCCTGACCTTGGTCTTTTGACTTCTCACCCACAGTGCC
Source organism: Jaculus jaculus (assembly GCF_020740685.1). Classification (NCBI taxonomy): domain Eukaryota; kingdom Metazoa; phylum Chordata; class Mammalia; order Rodentia; family Dipodidae; genus Jaculus; species Jaculus jaculus. The sequence goes on from NC_059121.1 coordinate 4,646,789, forward strand.
TTATACCTTAAAGGGCTCTGGTACGTGACTTACGGTTTATTATTATTATTATTATTTTTGATTTTCTGAGATAGGGTCTCGTTCTAGCTCAGGTGGACCTGGAATTCACTATGTAGTCTCAGGGTGGCCTCGAATTCATGGCAATCTTCCTATCTCTGCCTCCCAAGTGGGTTGCTTATAACTATTAGGCAGTGCCTTACAAAAAGAAATCACTGTGTAGCCAAAACTGGCCTTCTGCCTCCACCTGTCAAGTGTTCACACTATAGGCTTGTGCCCTACACTGGGCTTGAATTACTTGAATTTTATGTTAAAAGTCACAAACCAATGGGATTTTACCAGTTCAAATACACTTTTACATCCACATTTAGAAAAATATTTATTATCATTTATTTATTTATTTAACAGAGAAAGGGGGAGAGAAAGAGAATGGGTATGTCAGGGCCTCCAGCTGCTGCAAACGAACTCCAGATGCATGTGCCCCCTTGCACATCTGGCTCACGTGGGTCCTGGGGAGTCGAACCTGGGTCCTTTGGCTTTTCTGGCAAATGCCTTAACCACTAAGCCATCCCTCCAGCCCCACATGCACATTTTTAAGCTGCTTTTAAGGAACTTATACCAGTGTTAATTGTTGGCCAAGTTTTTCATACCAGTAGCTATATTTATTCTAAAATGGTATTTAGGTAAAAAACATTTTCTGCTCTACTTGGTATTTGAAATTTCCTTTTTTTTTAAATTTTTTTTTTTTTCTTTTTTGGTTTTTCAGGGTAGGGGTTTTCACTAGCCCAGGCTGACCTGGAATTCACTATGTAGTCTCAGGTTGGCCTCAAACTCATAGTGATCCTCTTACCTCTGCCTCCCAAGTGCTGGGATTAAAGGCATGTGCCACCACACCTGGCTTGAAATTTCTTTTTCTTCCTTCCTTTTTTTTAAAAATTTTATTTTTATTTATTTATTAGAGACAGAGAGAGGGAGAGAGAGGATGGGCACATCAGGGCCTCTAACAACTTGCACATGAACTTCAGATGGAGAATCGAACCTGGGTCATTAGGTTTTGTTGGCATGTGCTTTAACTGCTAAGCCATCTCTCCAGCCCTGAAATCTCGCTCTCTCTCTCTTTTTCATTTATTTTTTTTTTGGGGGGGGTTGAGGTAGGGTCTCACTCTGGCCCAGTCTGACCTGTGTAGTCTCAGGGAGGCCTTGAACTCATGGTGATTCTCCTACCTCTGCCTCCCGAGTGCTGGGATTAAAAAAGGCATGCACCACCGCACCCAGCTGAAATTTCTCTTTTTTAAAAAATATTTTTATTTGTTTGTGATTGGTGAGTGAGATAGAGACAAAGAGGAACGGGTGCACCAGAACCTTTTGCAACTGCAGATGAATTCGGGATGCATGTGCCACTTTGTGCACCTGGCTTTACGTGGGTCCTGGGGGATTGAACCTGGGCTGTCAGGCTTTGCAAGCAAGTGCCTTTAGCTGCTGGTCATCTCCCCAGTCCCATGACATTCTTTTTTTTTTTTACATTTTTTTTGTTTAGTTTTATTTATTTATTTAAGAGTGACAGAGAGAGATAGAGGCATATATATATATATATATATATACACATATATATATATACATATATATATATATATACATATATATATACACACACATATATATATATATATATATATATATATATATAGAGAGAGAGAGAGAGAGAGAGAGAGAGAGAGAGAGAGGGGGGGGGGGGGGGAGGGAGGGGGGAAGGGGGGGAGGGAGAGAGGGAGAGGGAGAGAATGGGTGTGCCAGGGCCTCCAGGCACTGCAAACGAACTCCAGATGCGTGCGCCCCCTTGTGCATCTGGCTAACATGGGTCCTGGGGAATCGAGCCTCGAACCGGGGTCCTTAGGTTTCATAGGCAAGCGCTTAACCGCAAAGCCATCTCTGCAGCCCCCATGACCTTTCTTGACAGCGACTAATGTTATGGGATCCTTTGGAACTTGGACCCAGCACACACCCACCACCACCAGCACCATTTATAATTGAATTAGGTTCATGACAAGGGGAATAAGTGAAATGAAATGCATTCTGAAATTTTCTGTCCTGTTTTATTTATTAACTGCTGATTGCGACCCACCTAACCGACTCTGAAATACTAATGAGATGTCACTAGGTGACTCTGAACTTGGTAGCTCCTGTTTGTAAGTTGGCTAGGTTCTCACCCATTTTCTGATTTCTTTTTTTTTTTAATTAGGATTAGGCCGAGCCTATGCCCTGGCTTTTGCAGAGAGAGGAGCATTAGTTGTTGGTAAGTTGATATCCTTTTCTTTTTTTACGTGTGTGTGTGTGTGTGCGTGGGCGCGCGCACGTGTATGTGCCCGCCAGTGCCGCCTGCACTTGCGTGTGGCAGGGTGTGCTTACCTCGCTGGCTGCAGCTGAACATGGGAACATTGCATTTCCTGGTCCTGGAGCTTGCTCCTCATCCCGTGAGTTCTGGCAGTTCTTGGGTCTCTGCCCCCCCTGAGAGGCTGGGGTTATAGATGCGCGTGGGTCCTGGGGATTGAACTCAAGTCATTTCTCACCACCTCAGGTCTTCCGTGCTTGCATAGGAATTCTCTTCACCAACCCTTCAGAAGAAGCGTCTTTGCAAACCACCTTTGTCTTGCTATCAAATCAACTGTCAACGGTTACTAAGTTGTTAATTGTGCCATAAACTTCATTACCTTTTCTTTTTAAAATTTTATTTGTTTATTTGCAAGCAGAGAGAGAGAGAGAGAGAGGAGATAGAGAGAGAGGGGAGATAGAGAGAGAATGGGCACTCCAGGGCCTCTAGCCACTGCAAACGAACTCCAGAAGTATACGCGCCCCCCCCCCCCCTTGTGCATCTGGCTTCCGTGGGTACTGGGGAATTGAACCTGGAATCATTGGCTTTGCAGGCAAGTGCCTTAACCATTAAGCCATCTCTTCAGCCCCATTACCTTTTTAAGGATGAACAATTTTTTTTTCTTTTTTGAGGTAGGGTCTTGCTGTAGCCCAAGCGGAGCAGGAATTTACTCTGTAGTCTCAGGGTGACCCCAAACTCATGGTGCTCCTCTTTCCTCTGCCTCCCCAGTGCTGGCATTAAAAGTGCGCGCTACCACTGCTGGCTTTTTTTTTTTTTTTTCAGGGTTGGGTCTCAGTGTAGCCCAGGCTGACCTGGCTCACTCTGTAGTTCTAGGCTACCCTCAAACCCATGGCAATCTTCCTACCTTTGCCTTGCTTCACCTCCCCCCCCCCACAATATCTTTTCTTTTGTTTTAATACCTTTTTTTATATTTCTTTGAGAGGAAGAGAGAGAGAGAGAGTGAGTGTGTGAGAATGGGTGTACCAGGGCCTCCAGTTCCTGCAAATGACCTCCAGAAGCGTGCACCACCTTATGTATCTGGCTTACCTGGGTTGTGGGGAATCGAACCTGGGTCCTTAGGTTTTGCAGGCAAGCGCCTTAACCACTAAGCCATCTCTCCAGCCCCGCTTCAGCTTTCTACACGTGCACGTAGATGCCCTGCTGCCAGGCTGCAGCAAGTGCGTTCACTTCTTCTCTCTCCTGAGGTCTTGTTTTGTTTGGCATGTATGATTTTTATCTAAGTAAGCAAAAAGAAGTAGAGGAGAAATACGCAACCCTGGATATCAGTTGACTTTGCACCAGTTGTATCTCTGACTTATCCCACAAGTGTTATCAACTGCCTCCTGTGTAGACGTCAGTGGCCGGGGCGTTGGGAGGTTACTGTGGAAACTGAATAAGGTCCCTGCATTTTCGTGTGGCCCAGGCTGGCCTTGAACTTGTGACCTTCCTGCGTCAGGCTCCCTAGCGCTGGGCTAAGGCTTGCTTCTACTGTCACGTCATGACGTTCCCGGTGTGCTGGGAAGCCAGTGGAGGCGCACCGCGAGCAGACACGCCTGTGAGGCTGGAGCAGTAAGAAGTGCCGTAGGGGCTGCAAAAGAGCCTAAGTGGGATAGAAAACGCCCGAAGAGGAGCCTCGAGGAGCCGGCAGGAGTGAAGATGCCAAGGAGAGATGTGCGGCGAGTCCAGGCACGGAGCAGAGAGGGAGCCGGCGCCGAGTCCTGCGTGGGGCCGGCTCAGCGTGTCCGGGCGAGCCGAGGGCGGGCGTGGCTGCGGCTGCACTTACGAGGCCCCGAGAGAGCGGGGCACGAGGTGGGAGATGGCAGGACGCTCGTCACCGGTGACCTTTGGCCTTTCAGTTGGGAAAGCCACTGAAGGAGCAACTGGACAGTGACAGGAAATGGTTTACGTATTAAGTGGTGACACAGATTCAGGGTGGAGCTAGAGAAGGTTCATGGGCTGGACCTGGGTTTATTCTTTGTAATCTTTTTTCTCTTCTTTTCTTTTTATTGACAACTTCCATGATTGTAAACAATATCCCATAGTAACTCCCTGGCTGGCCAAATACAAGGCTGGCAGTGCCCACTGTTGAGTATCTTCACTGGTGATTTCTCTTCCTCCCATTGAACTGCGTGCAGAATGGCTTCTTCCAGCTTTCTGTCAGCTGGTCTACATGCAGGAGGTTTTCAGCTCAGTTCCAACAGGATTTCTCAGTGGTCTTGCAGCCCAGGTATGCGGAGTCTTCAGCAATAGGGTCTTACCATCAATTCCTGGTGGGCAACCAAGGGCCTTGGCAATGGCTTGTAATTCTTTCGGGGGGCTTCAGGGACCTCCCTGGCCAACACCTCACTGGAAGGTGTCCTATCCCTTGCACTGAAAATTTTCTAGTGACCATCTATGGCTCCTGTGTGTTTCATTGTCCAAAAAAGTAGGTTTCCTTATGACTTATTTACATCTTCTTAGTCTTTTTTTCTTTTTTGAAGTAGAGTCTCACTCTACCCCAGGCTGATCTGGAATTCACTATGTAGTGTCAGGGTGACATCCTTCTACCTCAGCCTCTGAGTGCTGGGATTAAAGGCGTGTACCACCACGCGTGGTTTACTTCGTAATTTCATTTATTTATTTGAAATCAGGGAGAGAAAGAGAAAGAGGAGCAGATAGAGAGAAAGAATGGGTGTGCCAGAGCCTTTAGCCACTGGAAACAAACTCCAGACACATGCGCCACCTTGTGCATCTGGCTTATGTGGGTCCCGGGAAATCAAACCTGTGTCCTTTGGCTTTGTAGGCAATCGCCTTAACCACTAAGCCATCTCTCCAGCCTTTACTTTGTAATTTTAATCAAAAAAGAAGTAGAAGCACAAAAGAGACTATCCATAGAGTGCTGCAATGACCCTTGGCTGTGGTTGTCCTCCAAGGCTTCCTTTGTTGAAATTTAATCCCAATACCATATGTGAAGACGGGGAAACTTAATCTGACTATGGTGTTTAGAGCTGGAGCCTTTGGGAGCAGACTGGCGTTCAGTAGGGTCATTTGTAACTCCTGTGATTGAGGAATGTTGGTGGCTTTATAAGGAAAGAGAGAGGCAGGCAGGGAGAGACTTAGGGAGGGAGGAGGGAAAAGGCTTTGCTTGCTGCCTCCTTGATATCTTGTGATGGTCTTTGCCACCTCAGGACTCTGCGGTCTAAGTGACTGCGTTCTCCAACCATGAGTCAGAAATAAAGCTCTCTCACCATAAAGTATCCTGCATCAGGTCATTAGTGATGGTAATGAAAAGCAGATGATAAAAACCCACACAAGGGGACAGTGGTGTGGACAGGGCGATAGTGATGAAGATGGGGCAGAGGTTAAATTCTGGTCATACTTTTTTTTGTTTTTATAAAAATTTTTAATTTTATTATTATTATTTCTTTTTTAAAATTTTTATTAGCATTTTCCATGATTATAAAAAATATCCCATGGTAATTCCCTCCCTCCCCCCTGACACTTTCCCCTTTGAAATTCCATTCTCCATCATATTACCTCCCCATCTCAATCACTGTACTTACATATATACAATATCAACCTATTAAGTACCCTCCTCCCTTCCTTTCTCTTCCCTTTATGTCTCCTTGTTAACTTACTGGCCTCTGCTACTAAGTATTTTCCTTCTCATGCAGAAGCCCAATCATCTGTTGCTAGGATCCACATATGAGGGAGAACATGTGGCGCTTGGCTTTCTGGGCCTGGGTTACCTCACTTAGTATAATCCTTTCCAGGTCCATCCATTTTTCTGCGAATTTCATAACTTCATTTTTCTTTACCGCTGAGTAGAACTCCATTGTATAAATGTACCACATCTTCATTATGCACTCATCAGTTGAGGGACATCTAGGCTGGTTCCATTTCCCAGCTATTATAAACTGAGCAGCAATAAACATGGTTGAGCACGTACTTCTAAGGAAATGAGATGATTCCTTCGGATGTATGCCTAGGAGTGCTATAGCTGGGTCATATGGTAGATCAATCTTTAGCTGTTTTAGGAACCTCCACACTGATTTCCACAATGGCTGGAATTCTAGTCATATTTTGAAGGTAGACATGATGGGGTGGTTAATACTATGTGTGATTCTTTTGTTTGTTGTTTTTTTTTTTTAATTTGTTTTTTTTTAGGGGCTTGTCTGAGATATGAACCTAACATTTTTAAAAATCGGAGTTTATTTATTTGAGAGAGAGAATGGATATGCCAGAGCCTCTAGTCACTGCCAATGAACTCAGAATGCATGCACCCCCATGTGCATCTGCCTTATGTGGGTACTGGGGAATTGAAGCTGGGTCCTTAGGCTTTTTAAGCAAGTGCCTTAACTACCAAGCCATCTATCATAACTATGCTTGATATTGTGACATGTACTTAGTTTCTACATCCATTTACCTACTTAAAAAATGTTCTTTTTATGGGCTAAGGAGATGGCTTAGTGGTTAAGGCACTTGCCTGTGAAGCCTAAGGACTCATTTTCAGTTCTCCAGATCCCACATTGGCCAGATGCACAAAGGTGAGGCAAGTGCAAAGTCTAATATACCCACTAGGTGGCACAAGCATCTGGAATTTGATTGCTTGATTGAGTGGCTGAGGCCCTGGAGCGCCAATTTTCTCTCTCTCACTCTAAAAATAAAATAAAGCAATATTTCTTAAACTGGGCGTGGTGGTGCATGCAATCCCAGCACTTGGGAGGCAGAGGTAGAAGGATTGCCATGAGTTCAAGGCCACCTTGAGACATAGTGAATTCCAGGTCAGCCTGAGCTATAGTGAAACTCCACTAATCAAAACAAACAAAAAAAAAATAATTTATTTACTTATTTAAGACAGTGAAAGTGAGATAGAGAGAGAGAGAGAGAGAATGTGGGCATATCAGGGCCTCCAACCACCACAAAGAACTCCAGATGCATGTACCATCTTGTGCATCTGCTTTTATGTGAGCAATTGGGAATCAAACGTGGGTCATTAGGCTTTTGCAGGCAAAGGTCTTAACCACTGGACCATGTCTCCAGTCCAAAAGGAACATTTTTTTACTTGTGTGTTTGTTTTTCAAGGAATTCACTATGTAGTCTCAGGGTGACCTTGAACTCATGGCAATCCTCCTAACCCTGCCCTGGGATTAAAGGAGTGTGCCACCACGCCCAGCTGTTCCAGTATTTTTTATGTTTCATTTTTGTCAATACGTTACTTATGCATCCTTAAATATTCATCTGTTTGGTTGCACTTTGCAAAATTTCCACTTGGGGGTAGTGTTTCATTGCACCACAGAATTTGTTCTCACTGTATTTGCCAGTTTGGGTTTTGAATTTTTCTCTGCTTATTTTAAAAGAGCCACAGAAGACTGTTAGTTGCATTTGTTAACCTCTTGATTATTGCTAGCTGGTTTCCTGTTGTTTGAACCAGTGGTAGTAACGCAATCTTGAGTGGACCATCACTGTTTCCATCTCTTGAGGAGCACTACAGACCTCTTGATTATTTATATTGATTATATTGATATTATTTGTGTGTTTGCAGAACTTTTGTCTTTTTCTTTGGGGTTTTTCCAGGTAGGCTCTCACTCCCGCCCAGGCTGACCAGGAAGTCACTCAGTAGTTCCACACTGGCCTCAAACTCGCAACAGTCCTCCTGCCTCTGCCTCCTGAGCATTGGGATTAAAGGTGGGCACCACCACACCTGGCTTGCTTTTTTTTTAAATTATTTATTTATTTATTTTTAACTTTAAAAAAAGTTATTTGCAAGCAGAGAGAGAGAGAGAGAGAGAGAGACAGACAGACAGACAGAGAAGAGAGATAGACAGAGAATGGGCATGCCAGGGCCTGTACCCATTGCATTTGAACTCCAGACGCATGTGCCCCTTGTGCATCTGGCTCACATGGGTCCTGGGGAATCGAACCTGGGTCCTTTGTCTTTGTAGGCAAATGTCTTAACTGCTAAGCCATCTGTCCATGCTGCTTTTTATTTTTAGTAAGACTGGCATTAAGAGAAGATACAGCCCACATTAAATCTTGAAAAACTCGTTTCCTTTAAAAGTAAATAATAATAACAATAAACCCAACAACACAAAGAAGTGCAAACATGTTCAGGTTGGATTTTTCATATCATTTGGGACAGCGCTTTAATGAATACCGGAGCACCAACCAAAACGTTTCCAGTATTTGAAGAGCATTTCTGTTGATTTTTCTTCTGATCTCAGTTCTTTTGGATAATTACCCTTTGCTGAATTGCTGAGTCGCTGGTAGTTTTGTTTCTGATTGTTTTCACTTTTCCTTGAAGATGTCAACTGTAAATGTTCGTGAGACTCATGTACATGTAGCGTGTGCGTGATTAACACCAGCCACCCTCTGCAGCTCTTGCCCCATCTCTGGTAAATGCTAAGTCACCTTTTTAATTTTTATTAGCATTTTCCATGATTATAAAAAAAAAAATCCCATGGTAATTCCCTCCCGCCCCCCCCCCCCACTTGACTTTTAAAAATTAAATATTTGCCTCCTACCTCTGCCTCCCGAGTGCTGGGATTAGAGGCGTGCACCACCATGGCTGGCTGGCTGCTGCTTTTATCTGTGTTTAAAACGGCCCTTTTTCTTTTCTTTTAACTTTCTGTGGTCCGCGCATGCTGGGTGAGCACTCTGCACGCACTGGGCAGCATCCCCAGGTACCAGATACAGGCAGCAACACTGGCGACAGGTTGGAGGGACTTGGGCATGTGATTGGAACCGCACCGGTGATCTGCACTTAGTGATCTGTGAACTTATGTTCGAAAAGTCTGAGACCATAATGCCCGTTTTCTTGTCTTTGCCTTGCAGTGAATGACTTGGGCGGAGACTTCAAGGGGGTTGGTAAAGGCTCCTCGGCTGCTGATAAGGTGGTTGAAGAGATAAGAAAGAAAGGCGGGAAAGCAGTGGCCAATTATGGTAGGTGGTTTCTCTTTTGCTTTCGCTCACCAAATAGAGATTGTTCACCTTAGAAAGTTTTGACAGTGTATCTCAGCAGTCCACTAGAATCAGGAAATTAGATTTCACCGAAGTTTGCAGTGTTTGGGGGGCACATTTTTATTTATATAAAGTAATTGTTTTGTTAGTTTGTGAAATAATCTACACCCATTTACCCTGGTATTTCTTTTTTTTTTTTAATTTATTTTTGGTTTGTCGAGGTAGGGTCTCACTCTGGTCCAGGCTGACCTGGAATTAACTATGTAGTCCTCAGGGTGGCCTTGAACTCTTGATGAGCCTCCCACCTCTGCCTCCCAAGTGCTGGGATTAAAGGCATGCACCACCACTCCCGGCTCCCCTGGTATTTCTGTAGAATGATCCTTAATTCATTTTAGGTATTTTATTTACTTGTTCATTTTAGAGAGCGGAGGAGACTGGCAGAGTGAGTATGGGCACCCGAGAGCTTCCTGACAGTGCAGCTGTCACTAATTAGGTGTTAAAGAAAGCTTTGAAAGATCACAAACACAGGGGCTGGAGAGACGGCTCGGTGGCTAAGGCGCTCGCTTGCAAAGCTCAATGACCTGGGTTCGATTACTCAGTACCCACGTAAAGCCAGATGCACAAAATGGCACATGCATCTGGAGTATGTTTGCAGCAGCTGGAGGCCCTGGTATGCCCATTCTCACTCTCTCTGCGATAGAATTTTCATTCTTGTTCTTTTTTTTTTTTTTGGTTTTTCAAGATAGGATTTCACTCTAGCTCAGGCTGATCTGGAATTCACTATGGATTCTCAGGGTGGCCTCGAACTCATGGCAATCCTCCTACCTCTGCCTCCCGAGTGCCGGGATTAAAGGCATGCGTCACCACGCCCGGCATCATTCTTGTTCTTACTAAGCAAGTGTTTTACCAGCTGAGCTGTCTCCCTACTTTCTACATTCACTTTTAAAAATAATTAATTTTTATTTGATGGGGAGGCAGCAGATATATATATATAGAGAGAGAGAGAGAGGGAGGGAGGGAAGAGGGGGAGGGAGGGAGGGAGAGAATGGATGCACCAGGGCCTCTAGCCACTGCAAACAAACTCCATACACATGCACCGCCTCATGCATATGGCTTCGGTGGGACTGGGGAATCGAACCTGGGTCTTTGGACTTGACAGGCAAGCATCTTAACCACTAAGCCATCTCTCCAGTCCCATGCACTCACTTTTAAAAGCTAGTAGCTAGTGACTTCCCTCTGAGCTAGATAGATTTTATTTATGCACCAGAGGCAAAACGAGATGGACTTCGTTTTGACACTTTAGGGGAAAGGTTACAGAAAGTGATGTATGTTGTTTGAGGGAATGATGTGACATTTACTATCTATCCTGATGACCAGGCAAAAAGTGAGTCAGCTCTTTTTTTAAGCAGTAGAGTTTAAGAAACTTGTAAAGATAACAGTAATTGATCCCTCCTTGCCATTTCTCATGTGTGCAGTCTGCACCAGTCAGGGCTTCGTCAGGAACACAGCCCCTTCAGGGTTCCCAAGTGTGAGGGACCTGAATACAGAGAATTAGAGGCCCAGCAGCCATGGCAAGGCCTGGTGAGGGTCCGGAGAGCTGCCTGTGGCCACGGTAGCTTGTGGGTGGTCCTCGCCCGCTCCCGTGCCCGTTCTCAGTCTCATGTGTGAAGTCGGAATTTGACCAACCCTAATTGAGGCATCTAAAATCCACAGGGTTCCACCACCCCAAAGTTTCTGAGTACAAACCTGATGCCACACGTAGAAAGTTTTGTAAGTGGCCTCATGTGACAGATTGTAGTCATGCCACGGGCAGAGTAAAATGTTGGTATAAAATCCCTGTCAGGGCTGGAGAGATGGCTTAGTGGTTTAGGCATTTGCCTGCAAAGCCAAAGGACCCAGGTTTGATTCCCCAGGACCCATGTAAGCCAGATGCACAAGGGGGCGCATGTGTGTGGAGGCCCTGGAGCGCCCATTCTCTCCCTCTTTCTCCGTATCAAATGAATAAATAAATAAAAGAAAAGTCACTATCAGGGCAGCTGGGTGTGGAGGCTCACACCTGTAATTCCAGCACTTGGGAGGCTGTGGTGGGCTGATCTCATGAGTTTGAGCCCAGCCTGGACTCTAAAATGAGTACTAGGTTAACCTGGGCTAGAGTAAATCTCTAATCTCTGCCTCAAAACAAACAGACAGACAAACGCCTCCCTACCCTGCAAAAAAAAAAAAACAAAAAAAAAAAAAACCCTCAGTCTATTGTATATAAGTTGTATAGGAAACATGAATGAAATTTTTTCCTTTTAGTTGGGTTCTATCCCCAAGATATTGGCATATTTGTATATATCCAGATACTCAGAAACTTGAAAAGAGAAATAAAAAACACTGTGGTCCCAAGCACTTTGGATAGTGATGATCAAAAAGTTGGGTTTTTTTTTTTTAAATTTTATTTTATTTATTATTTGCAAGCAGAGAGGCAGACAGAGACAGTAGGAGATAATAGGTGCACCAAGGCCTCCAGCCACTGCAAACAAAGTCTAGATGCATGTGCATCTGGCTTTATGTGGGCACTGGGGAATTGAACTCAGGTCCTTAGCCTTTGTAGGTGAGTGCCTTAACCACTGAGCCATCTCTCCACCCCTGCTTTTTGTTTTTTGAGCCAGTATCTTACTGGTCACGCAGCAGGAGCGGCAGTGACCGTAGACCGTCCTGCCTGAGCTTCCCGAATCTGTGATTACAGCCGTGCAGCCCTGCGCCTGGCCTCAGCTCTCTCTCTCTCTTTGTTTTTATTTTTATTTTTATTTTTTTTTTTATAGGAGGAATGGAATTTGTTTGAAGCTTAGAGACAGAGGGGAAGTTCCATAATGGTAGAATAAGCTGGCCCACTTTCATAGATCCATACAGACCACCAACAGTACAAACAAGCACACACTCCAGGAACCCCAAGCAAAACTCCAGCACTTTGAATATTTTTGGCTGGAAATTCCAGATCCTCCTCGACACCTTAGAACTGGACTCTAGGATCTGCCCACAGTGACACATCCTCCAGCCAAGATACAAGCTTGAGTAAAAACTCCTGAATCTGTTGGGAGAAAGCCACTCAAACTACCACAAGCCCCAACCAAGACATGACACGTTGTGGAAATGTAAATTACAATAACTGTAAGGAGACCCACTGCCTGCTGTCAAGACAGCTAAAAATATTTTTTAGAAGCAGTAATAATATCAAATACACATTTTTCACACACCACAGGCGAAATGCAAATTGGTACATGCTGCCACTGTAGCAAATAGTTCAGAGTCGATGTTTGAGTTTTTGTTTGATTTCAAAAAAGCTAAACATTTACCCAAAGCATATATCAGAGAAAAATGAATGTTTTTATTTTTTTGAAGTAGGGTCTCACTCTAGCCCAGGCTGACCTGGAATTCACTCTGTAGTCTCAGGGTGGCCTCGAACTCACGGCGATCCTCCTACCTCTGCCTCCCGAGTGCTGGGATTAAAGGCGTGTGCCACCACGCCCGGCTGGCCTTTTACTTTTTGTAGTTGGTATTGCAAAGCCAGACGTGTTTTCCATATGGAGTAATATAATATCGATTATGTTTTTAGACATGTACCATTCTTCAAGAGTTTCATTTGTCCTCCAGGTGACATGCCCGTATAGTTACACAAAGGTAATGCAAGTTAGGTAAAATGAAATATTTGCCAGTCACAGTAGCCACCCTTTGAACACTTGTTAGTCGCACTTGGTCATTGGTTCCCATGAGGTGGAGCGGGCACAATAGGTCACCTCCATTTTCCTAAGGGACTACCAGGCATGTATTTCTTGTTCATCTTCCTCTGTCTTTTTTTTTTTTTTTTTTTTTTGTCTTTCTGGTTAATCAGTTGGTTAGCAGTAAAGTTTCCTTGGCAATGTGAGATCCTCCTTGATTTGACTGTTGGGTGCTGTGGTACCAATGTGTGTCTTGGCAGGTGGGGATCAGTTCTGCTGGGTGAACAGTTGAACGCAGGCGGTCTGATGCCGAGGGGAGAGGTGGCCCGTGGGAGGCTGCGGCGCCGTTCATGCTGACTGCCTTGTCTCCCCGCAGACTCGGTGGAGGCCGGCGAGAAGGTCGTGAAGGCGGCGCTGGACGCTTACGGAAGAATAGGTGACGTCCACCTTCCACACACGCACTTTGGATTCATGTCCACTCACCAAGCAAAGCTCTGTCTCTTGATAAAAAACATTTCTCTAGATGTTTGTGTTTTTTTAAGTTAATTATTTTATTTTTCCTTATTCCATGAAGGATTTCAGTTGGTTTTATAAACGTATGTGTATTGAACTTATTAACAATTTTTTTGCACCTTCATTGCTTTAAAAAATATTAATAGTTGGGTTGGAGAAATGGCTTAACAGTTAAGCGCTTGCCTGTGAAGCCTAAGGACCTTGGTTTGAGGCTCCATTCCCTTGGACTCACGTTACCCAGATGCACAAGGGGGCGCACGCGTCTGGAGTTCGTTTGCAGTGGCTGGAGGCCCTGGCACACCCATTTTCTCTCTCTCTGTCTCCCTCTTTCTCTGTCAAATAAATAAAAATATTAAAGAAAATAAAAAATTAAAAAATATACTAATAATTAAGCCAGGTGTAGTGGCACACACCTTTAATCCCAGTATTCAAGAGGCAGAGGTAGGATAGCTGTGACTTTGAGCCCAGCCTCGAACAGAGTAAATTCTAGGTCAGCCTTGGTTAGAGTGAGATCCTACCTCAAGGAAAAAGAAAAAAAAAAACAAAAAAACCAACAAAAGCAAACAGGGGCTGCAGAGATGGCTTAGCGGTTAAGGCATTTGTCTGCAAAGCCTAAGGACCGAGGTTCAATTCCCCAGGACCCATGTAAGCCAGATGCACAAGGTAGCACAAGCGTCTGGAGTTCACCTGCAGAGGCTGCAGCTACTGGTGTGCCTATTCTCTACCTGTGTCTGTCTCTCTCTAATAAATAAATAAAACTTTTTTTTATGTTTTTTTAAATTTTTATTTATTTATTTGAGAGAGACAGACACAGAGAGAAAGACAGAGAGAGGGAGAGAGAGAGAATGGGCGCGCCAGGGCTTCCAGCCTCTGCAAACGAACTCCAGACGCGTGCGCCCCCTTGTGCATCTGGCTAACGTGGGACCTGGGGAACCGAGCCTTGAACCGGGGTCCTTAGGCTTCACAGGCAAGCGCTTAACCTCTAAGCCATCTCTCCAGCCCTAAATAAAACTTTTAAAAAGCAAAAAAGCCAAAAGTTATGACCATGTTCTCTGCATCTTTTTTTTTTTTTTTCGAGGTAGGGTCTCACTCTATCCCAGGCTGACCTGGAATTCACTATGGAGTCTCACTCTGGGTGGCCTCGAACTCACAGCGATCCTCCTACCTCTGCCTCCCAGTGCTGGGATTAAAGGCGTGCGCCACCACGCCCGGCTCTCTGCATCTTTTTTAACAACCATTTTTTAACCGATCTCAAATATAGTTATAAAATAAGTAACTCAGTATTTTGTCGATATTAGACCTAATTGATTCTTTTTTTTATTTTTTATTTTTTGTAGTAGGGTCTCACTCTAGCTCAGGCTGACCTGAAATTCACTCTGTCCTGTCAGGGTGACCTTGAACACTCAGTGATTCTTCTGCCTGTGCCTCCTGAGTGCTGGGGCGCCACACCCAGCAAGACCTAATTGATTGTTTTGAATCATTATATTGACTTTGATTAAAACAATTTGATATCACACAAACTTAGAAGACGTAGATAGATAGAGTACTTCATTATTGAGCAGCATTTCAAATGTATTATTTAGTTCTTATTGTCTGGGCAATAGTCCTGATTTAGTCCTACTTACTCTTACTAAAAGATTAATAAATCACTAGACATAAACATAGCAGATAAGCCCAATATGTTTGTTCTGAAAATAT
The DNA here is from genome assembly GCF_020740685.1 of Jaculus jaculus. NCBI lineage: Eukaryota > Metazoa > Chordata > Mammalia > Rodentia > Dipodidae > Jaculus > Jaculus jaculus. The sequence continues at coordinate 4,662,005 of NC_059121.1, forward strand.
TACTTTCTTTTTGTAAATTGGGTGGGTGCCCTTTTTTCTTCAGTTAACATATTTATTATTATTAAAAATATTTTATTTATTTATTTGAGAGAGGGAAGAGGTCGACACAGAGAGAGAATGGACAGGCCAGGGCCTCAGGCCACTGTAAACGATCGCCAGCCACATGCGCCACTTTGTGCATCCGGCTTACGTGGTCCCTGGGGAATCGAACCTGGGTCCTTAGGCTTCGCAGGCAAATGCCTCAACCACTACACCATAGCTCCAGCCCCATATTTATTTTTTTTTAGTTAGGTTGGGTTGGACTCCCAAGAGCCATGTTGACATGGCATTTGACAGGCAGAGACCACGGAAGGTGTGAAGTAAGAGGTAGGCAGGCACAAGATTCCAATGACCGAATCTTAAAACAAAAAAAGTTCTTTTTATAGTGAGAATACCCGTATCAAAGTAGCTCACCAGATTCTAACTTAATGTTTTTCCACCCTTCCTCTTCCTCCCCTTTTTTCTTCTTCTTTTGGCTGACCTGGAGTTTAGTGTGTGGGCTCAGGGTGGCCTCGAACTCTCCAGGAGCCACCGTGCCCGGCTTACTTCCCCTTTTTTCTTTTTCCCTTGAACTTCTGATCCTCCTGCCTCCGCCTCCCAAGTGCCTGTGTCCCCACACTCTACGCACCTCCGTGGTTTTCTGTGGGAGCCTGCGACGTGAGGTGCCGGGACAGTGGGCTTGGGCATGAAGCTCAGCGAGGCTTGTGGTTGATTGAAGCCTCAGGTCCTAAGGGTGACGTAAGCTGATTGTGTACGCCGGGAGAGAGTTGGCAGGCAGGGCGTTTACAGGTGGAAGCTGCATAGGGCCTGCTCCTGTGATGTGTGGGCTTTTCTGAATGAATTGCTGCTTTTGCAATTGTGTAGTTTTGTTTTGTATCATTCTTCTGTTACTTATTTTTCCTTGAAGGTATGACAGTTTTTTTTATTTTTGTTTATTTATTTGAGAGCGACAGACACAGAGAGAAAGACAGATAGCGGGAGAGAGAGAGAATGGGCGCACCAGGGCTTCCAGCCTCTGCAAACGAACTCCAGACGCGTGCGCCCCCTTGTGCATCTGGCTAACGTGGGACCTGGGGAAGCGAGCCTCGAACCGGGGTCCTCAGGCTTCTTAAGCAAGCGCTTAACTGCTGAGCCATCTCCCCAGCCCCGGGTATAACAGTTTTGAAAGAAATATGAGTTGTAGGCAAATGCAAAATGTGCTTGGTTTTAATACGTGACATGCATCTCTTTGTGTTGCAGATGTTGTGGTCAACAATGCCGGGTGAGTATTGCTTCCTTCGTCTCAGGAAAGTTAGTGTGGCTGCCGTTGCAAGTGTGCTTTCCCTCTCTGACCTTACATAATTCCGATATTTTAGGATTCTGCGGGACCGCTCCTTCACGAGGATAAGTGATGAAGACTGGGGTAAGTTCTCTTCCGTGTGCTTCTTGGAACCATCACCACTGTCTTTTTAATGTTTGGTACATTTATGCTTCGTCGCCTCTCCCTGACCCCACGTTGACCTTGTCACCTGCAGTATCGCCCCTTGACTTAAATCCCTAGTGTCGCTCCCCTTAAACTCCCCCTCCTCCTTCCTCTTCCCCTCCCCTCTCCTCCGTCCTCTTGGGAGGCAGAGGTAGGAGGATCACCGTGAGTTCAAGGCCAGCTTGAGACTCCATAGTGAATTCTAGGTCAGCCTGGGCTACAGTGAGACCCTCCCGTGGGGGAAGAAAAAAATCTGCTTTCCCTCTTACTTCTAAAACCTTTCAAGTCCTGGAGTGAAACACAATGAAGATGGAGATGGCTTAAGGACTGGACAAATTAAAATAACCCATTAAATCAAGAGTTGTTTGTTGTCGGGCGTGCTGGCGCAGCCCGCCTTTAATCCCAGCCCTGGAGAGGCAGAGATGGGAGGATCGCTGTGAGTTCAAGGCCACGCTGAGACAACATACTGACTTCTACGTTAGCCTGGGCTACAGCGAGACCCTACCTGGGAAAACCAAAATAATAATAATTGTTTGTCTAAACGATATCTCATAATGGTCTTCACACTAGATTGAAACCTCTGAAAGTACTCATCTGCAACCCTTGGTAACGGTAGAGACCCAGCCAAGCAGGGAGGCGCACGCCTTTAAATCCCAGCACTTGGGAGGCTGAGGAAGAAGGATTGCTGTGAGTTTGAGCCCACCAGACTTTACAAGCAAGCTGAGCCATCTCTCCAGGCCCAATTTTTATATAGCATAAGCCTTAATTAATTATGGCACATTTAGATATGTGCAGATATTTTAGTAATTTTGTAGATTACGGGAAAACCTTATAGGTATAGGTATGGACTGTTGATTGGTAATTGTAACAGAAGCCTCAGGGTGGAGTGTTGACAGTATGTCTAGGTATAAAATATATAAGTAAAGACTAGGTATAAAATATATAAGTAAACCAGATTATCAAGTCTAAGACACAGCTAACCTTTGACAAAATCTGTAATCAAGATGATTTGTTGTTCAAGATATAATCCAGAGAGTTCATTTGAGGGGCTCATTCCAAGTGACGCGGGCAGCATGGGATCACATGAAGAAGCAGAATTATGGCAGGTAAAGTTGCCCACAGTCACTAAAGAGGACGTGTGTGTGTGTGTGTGTGTGTGTGCGCGCGCGCGCGCGCGTGTGTGTGCCTGGTGGTGAGGATGATTGTTGGCTGCTAGGCCACGTGCTTCCTGACATGTGCAGGCTGGGGCAGCGTGGTTGTGACGCACACTCACTGACTTGTGTCACAGTCATAGACCAGCTCTGCATTCGTTTCTCTTTATTTTATTTTTAGAGGGAGGAAGGGAGGGAGGGAGGGAGGGAGAGAGAATGGGCTGCCAGGGCCTCCAGCCACTGCAACCGAACTCCACATGCATGCGCCATTTTGTGCATGTGGCTTACGTGGGACCTGGGGAATCGAACCTGGGTGGCTGGAGGCCCTGGTGTACCCCTTCTCTCTATCTGACCCCTTCTCTAATAAGTAAATAATAAATAAATAAAATAAAAACTTTCCTCCCATTTGCTGCTTTAAAAACTAAAAACTCTTTTTTTTCTTAAATTTTTATTTATTTATTTGAGAGCGACAGACACAGAGAGAAAGACAGATAGAGGGAAAGAGAGAATGGGCGTACCGGGGCTTCCAGCCTCTGCAAACGAACTCCAGACGCGTGCGCCCCCTTGTGCATCTGGCTAACGTGGGACCTGGGGAACCGAGCCTTGAACCGGGGTCCTTAGGCTTCACAGGCAAGCGCTTAACCGCTAAGCCATCTCTCCAGCCCCTAAAAACTCTTTTACTTGTGATTCTTGCTCACATTTTAGATTACATGTTGCTACTTGTTTATGAGTCTTCTTTCTTTGTGTGGGTGTGGGTTTTACAAGGAAGGGTCTCGCTGTAGCCCAGGCTGACCTGGAATTCACTGTGTAGTCTCAGGGTGGCCTCGAACTCACGGCGATCCTCCCACCTCTGCCTCCCGAGTGCTAGGATTAAAGGCATGTACCAACACATTTGGCCCTGGCCAGAAAGTATCTTTATTTATTTTTTAAGTTTTGATTTTTTTTTTTAGCTCTCAATCTAGCCCAGGCTGACCTGGAATTCACTCTGTACTCTCAGGGTAGCCTTCAACTTATAGTGATCTTCCTACCTGGGCCTCTCAAGTACTGTGATTAAAGACATCATGCCTGGTTACATCTTTATGTTTTATTTTCTTTTTTTAATATTTTATTTATTTACGAGAAGGGAGAGAAAAAAAAGAAAAAGAAAGAAGGAATGGGTGTGCCTTCTAGCCAGTGAAAATGAATTCCAGAAGCATGCATCAGTTTGTGCATCTGGTTTTATGTGGGTACTGGCTAATAGAACCTGGGTCCTTTGGCTTTGCTGGGAAACACCTTAACAACTAAGCCATCTAACTCTCCAGTCCCGGAATCTTGTTTTTTTTTTTTTTAGATTTTCTTTTTATTTATTTATTATTAGAGACAGAGAAAGGAAGAGAGAGTGAGTGAGAATGGACACACCAGGGCCTCCAGCCCCTGCAAACGAACTCCAGACTCATGCGCCCCCTTGGGCATCTGGCTTATTAAGCTTGGATTCTGGAGAATCGAACCTGAGTCCTTTGGCTTTGCAGGCATGTGCCTTAATTGCTAAGCTAGCTTTCCAGCCCAATCTTCTTCTTCTTTTTTTTTTTTTTGGTTTTTCGAGTTAGGGTCTCACTGTGGTCCAGGCTGACCTGGAATTTACTATGTAGTCTTAGAGTGGCCTTGAACTCATGGCAATCCTTCTACCTCTGCCTCCCGAGTGCTGGGATTAAAGGCATGTGCTACCACGCCCGGCTTCAATCTTGTTATTTTTGATAGATAATAATATACATTGTTATGTTAAATGCATTTGGTTTGGACCAGGTAATTTTCTTTTTTTTTTTTTTTGTTTTGTTTTTTCAAGGTAGGGTCTCACTCTAGCTCAGGCTGACCTGGAATTCACTATGTAGTCTCAGGGTGGCCTCGAACTCATGGAGATCCTCCTACCTCTGCCTCCTGCATGCGGGGATTAAAGGTGTGCACCACCATGCCCGGCTTAGTTCCTTTCATTTTTATTTATTTACTTATTTAAAAGAGAGAGATAGAACAGATAGGTAGAGATAGGGAGAGAGAGAGATAGAGAGGGAGGGAAGGAGGAAGGAGAATGGGCATGCAAGAGCCTCTAGCCACTCCAAATGAACTCCAGGTGCGTGTGCCACCTTGTGCATCTGGCTTATGGTGGGCACTGGGGAATTGAACCTGGGTCCTTGGGCTTTGCAGGCAAGCGCCTTAACTGCTAAGCCATCTCTTTAGCCCACTGACCAGGTATTCTTTAGTAGCATTCTATAGGTACCTGGATCAGAATTGTGAAAAGTTAATGATGTACAGAGTTACATTTGACAGTGCAATGTTAGAATTGCAGTGTTCCAGGCGTGGTGGCGCATGTTTTTAATCCCAGCACTCGGGAGGCAGAGGTAGGAAGATCACCATGAGTTCAAGGCCACTCTGAGACTACACAGTGAATTTTAGGTCAGTTTGGGCTAGAGTGACACCCAACTTCAAAAAACAAAAAAAGGGGCCTGAAGAGATGATGGCTTAGTGGTTAAGGCGTTTGCCTGCAAAATCAAAGGACCTCCATTCAATTCCCTAGCACCCCACGTAAGCCAGATGTACAAGGGGCGCACGCGTCTGCAGTTCATTTGCAGTGGCTGGAGGCCCTGGCGTGCCCATTCGCTCTGTGTGCCTGTTTCTCTTGCTCTCCAAAAAAAAGGCAAAGGGGCTGGAGGAGATGGCTTAGCAGTTAAGGCACTTGCCTGCAAAGCCAAAAGACCCCGATTCGATTCCCCAGGACATGCACATGGTGTTGCATGCATCTGGAGTTTGTTTACAGTGGCTGGAGGCCCTGGCGTGCCCATCCCCCCCCAATAAACAAATAGAAACAAAATATTTACAAAAAGAAAGTTAAAAAATGGCAAAGATGATGTGGAGGGATTGGCTTTCTTTTAGGATCATTATGACGTCATCAGCTTCGGGGATATATGGCAACTTTGGCCAGGCAAACTACAGTGCTGCAAAGCTGGGCATTTTGGGCCTGGCCAACACGCTCGCCATCGAAGGCCGGAGGAACAACATTCACTGTAACACTATTGCCCCTAACGCGGGATCGCGGATGACGCAGACTGTTTTGCCGGAAGGTGAGTACGCTTCGAGTTTCAGTGAGTCACAAATGGGCGTGCCATGAGCCTTGCAAGATTCTGAAATACTTAAAACTTCTTTCCTCCCTGCATGATGGCGCACACCTTTAATCCCAGCGCTTGGGGGTGGGGCAGAGAAAGGTAAGAGGAGCACTGTGTTTGAGGCCAGCCTGGAACTACAAAGTGAGTTCTAGGTCAGCTTGAGCTAGAGTGAGACCGAACCTCAAAAAACAACAGCAACAACAACAAAAATTCTTGGGCTGGAGAGATGGCTTAGCAGTTAAGCATTTGCCTGTGACGCCTAAGGACCCCAGTTTCAGGCTCAATTCCCCAGGACCCACATTAGCCAGGTGCACATGCATCTGGAGATCCTTTGCAGTGGCTGGAGGCCCTGGTGTATTCTCTGTCTCTCTGTGTCTCTTTTTCTCTGTGTTCTCAAATAAATAAATAAAAACAAACAAAAAATAAAAATTAGAAAACTCCAAATCTTAAAAAAAGCTTCTTTCCAGTAGCAAAAGTGTTTTGTATATTTTGTGTCCCTTGTTGAAAACCTTATTGCTATTTTCTGTGTGTTTTTTGTGTCTGGTATGTTCATGTGATGTGTGTATAGTGGACACACGTGTGTGTACATACATGAGAGGTTTTTCAAGACAAGGTCTTACTCTAGTTCTAGTTCAGGCTGACCCGGAATTCACTATGTAGTCTCAGGGTGGCCTTGAACTCATGGTGATCCTTCTTCTGCCTTCCAAGTGCTGGGATTAAAGGATCAGAGACAGAGAGAGAGAGAGAGAAGAGAGACAATGGGCACGCCAGAGCCTTCAGCCACTGTAAACGAGCTCCAGATGCATGTACCACCTGGTGCATCTGGCTTACGTGGATCCTGGGGAACCAAACCTTGATCCTTTTTCTGTCTTTTTTTTTTTTTTTTTTGCAACTAATAACATAAATGCTTAGTTGAATTAAAAAAAAATATTTATTTATTTGCAAGTAGAGAAAGAGAGAAAATGGGTGCTCCAGGGCCTCCAGCCACTGCAAGTGAACTCCAGACACATGCTCCACCTTGTGCATCTGGCTTATGTGGGTCCTGGGGAATTGAACCTGGGTCCTTTTGCTTTCAGGAAAGTGCCTTAGCCACTGAACCATCTGTCCACCCCTCAGTAAGTGCTTTTTTTTTTTTTTTTTTTTTTTTTTTTGAAGTAGGGTCTCACTCTAGCCTAGGCTGACCTGGAATTCACTCTGTGTCCCCGGCTGGCCTTGAATTCACAGTGACCCTCTTACCCGCCTCCGCCTCGTGCACGCGCCGACCATGCCATGCCCAGCTGGGAAGGCATTTGAATTCTGAGCTCACTGACGAGGCAGCTATGCACAGATGCCCATGGTGCGCGTGCAGCCCCCAGTTCCTTGCACGGCGGGCCGGGGCCAGCACCCTCGTTTCACTGGCTGAGCTAGCTGCTCCCAGAACTGCAGCGGGGAAGTGCTCATGTGTCCTGTGTCGGTCAGTGTCTGCCATCACAGATGTCGCTCCCTAGAGCCTTGTGAAGTAGCCACGGAGTGGAACAGTTTTGAGGGGACACTACCCAAGAGTCTCCAGTATCGCCGTCTTGCTCACCAAACCTGCCAAGGCAGTGCTAACAAGTTTCCCCCAAGTAGTACGTCGCCAGGATTGAAAGACCAACGCGAGAAGCATGAACGCGCTTTAGTTATCACCAAGCGAAGTGTAAAACTTCCTGAAAGCTTTGATCTTAGCTTGGTTATCTATGTATATTTTTGTGCATGTTTGTTCTAAAAGTGTACGGATGACCTTTGAAAATTTTTTTTGGTTAGCCGGGTGTGGTGGCGCACACCTGTAATCCCAGCACGTGGGAGGCAGAGGTAGGGGGATCGCCGTGAGTTCGAGGCCACCCTGAGACTCCATAGTGAATTCCAGGTCAGCCTGTACTAGAGTGAGACCCTACTTTGAAAAAAAAAAAAAATATTTTTTTCTTTTTTTGGAGGGCTGGAGAGATGGCTTAGTGGTTAAGGCATTTGCCTGCCAAGCCAAAGGACCCAGGTTTGGTTCCCCAGGATCCACGTAAGCCAGATGCACCAGGTGGTACATGCATCTGGAGCTCGTTTACAGTGGCTGAAGGCTCTGGCGTGCCCATTGTCTCTCTCCTCTCTCTCTCTCTCTGTCTCTGAAATAAATTAAAAAAAAATTTTTTGGAAAGTAAAATGACTTGTGAACCATGTACGCGTTCTTTTCTGACAACAAGCTTTCTTGCATTTATTTCAGATATTGTTGAAGCCTTGAAGCCTGATTATGTGGCTCCCCTGGTCCTCTGGCTTTGCCATGAGACTTGTGAGGAAAATGGTGGCTTGTTTGAGGTATTTTGAAACTTTGTTTTCTCCGTTAAGCTTTATTTGTGTCATTAGTGTAAAAGATAATTGCACTTTGATCGTTTGCAAAACCAGCATTTCTAAAACTCTGCACCATTTGGTATCACTGGTGCACTTTGCCATACTGCGTTGTGCTTGTTATCAGTAAAGAGCAAGTGGGGAGGTTGCCAGGATGGTGCCTCCCTGTTACTCCTTGTACCTGGGAGGCTGAGGCAAGAGGGTCATGCATATGTGGCTAGCCTGGGCTACACAGCAAGACCTTATCTTTAAAAAGAAAAATAAAAAGGAACAAGCATAGATCAGTGTCTTTTAAAAAATTATTTATTTATTTCATTTATTTATTTGACAGAAAGAGGGAGGAAGAGAGAGAGAGAGAGAGAATGGGCACACCAGGGCCTCCACCCACTGCAGAGGAACTCCAGATGCGCGTGCCACCTTGTGCATCTGGGTAACATGGGTCCTGGGGAATCAAACCTGGGTCCTTTGCAGACAAACGCCTTAACCACTAAGCCATCCCTGCAGCCCAGATTAGTGTCTTTTGAGAAAGTGACACCATTTTATATATCTGCTTCTTAATATTCTAACCAAGTGGAAATATGTTGCTTTGATTAATGTCAAATATAGAATGTCTCATCAATGTAAGAAGTTGAGCGAGCAAGTGGAAAGAAAAGGCTTATTAGAGTCAGCAAGGTTGGTTGAATTCTTACCCTAGGCATTGCTGGCTTCTAGGGTCCGTAGCCATTCTGAGCTATAGTTTTGGGGTTTGACAACTGCAAATCATTGTCAACTCTTTGCTCAGGACCTGTCACATAATAGTATCCCTCCTCCCAGTCTTAATTAGAAATACAGCAAGAATTTTGTTTCAGTGTAATCAATTAGTAAATACAGCTTATTTATTTTAAAGTCAACAGCAAACTTTGCTGTTCTTGTCTGTCCCAAGTTTTAGGTGTTTATTGTAAAAAACAAAAACCAACAAAAAAAAGGCTACACAGACTCTCACCATGCAGTGAAATCTGAGTCGTAAAGTCCTTTTGGACATTTTATTTATTTGTTTGTTTATTTATTTATTTATTTATTTATTTATTTATTTATTTTTTGAGGTAGGGTCTTGCTCTAGCCCAGTCTGACCTGGAATTCACTATGGAGTCTCAGGGTGGACTTGAACTCACGGCGATCCTCCTGCCTCTGTCTCCCAAGTGCTTGGATTAAAAGCATGTGCCACCATGCCCTGCCTCTTGTACCTAAAATTTTTTTTGTTCATTTTTACTTATTTATTTGAGAGCGACAGACAGAGAGAGAAAGAGGCAGAGAGAGAGAGAGAGAGAATGGGTGCACCTGGGCCTTCATCTACTGCAAACAAACTCCAGACACATGCACCGTCTTGTGCATCTGGCTAATGTGGGTCCTAGGGAATCAAGCTTTGAACTGGGGTCCTTAGGCTTCACAGGTAAGCGCTTAATCTCTAAGCCATATTTCCAGCCCCCTCTTGGACCTTTTAAAGCATATATATTATTCATGTTTTGAGCTGCTAGAGATTTAATGTAAGGCTTGCTATATACCAGGCACGAGCTGTACCACTGATGGCTAGAGAGATTGCTCAGTGGTCAAAGCGCTTGCCTGCAAAGTCTGATGACCTGGGTTCGATTCCCCAGTATCTGTGTAAAGCCAGATGCACAAAGTGCCACATGTTTCTAGAATTGGTTGCAGTGGCTGGAGGCCCTGGTGCACCCATTCTCTCTCTTTTTCTCTCTGTTTATCTTTAAAATATTTTTTTCTTTCTCAATTTTTATTAACATTTTCCATGATTATAAAAAATATCCCATGGTAATGCCCTCTCCCCCTCCCCTGCCACTTTCCCCTTTGAAATTCCATTCTCCATCATATCCCCTCCCCATCTCAATCATTCTGCTTACATATATACAATACCAACCTATTAAGTACCCTTCTCCCTTCCTTTCTCTTCCCTTAATATCTCCTTTTTAACTTGCTGGCATCTGCTACTGAGTTTTCTTCCTTCTCACTCAGAAGCCCAATCATCTGTAGCTAGGATCCACATATGAGAGAGAACATGTGGTGCTTGGCTTTCTGGGCCTGGGTTACCTCACTTAGTATAATCCTTTCCAGATCCATCCATTTTTCTGCAAATTTCATAACTTCATTTTTCTTTACCGCTGAGTAGAACTCCATTGTATAAATGTGCCACATCTTCATTATCTACTCATCAGTTGAGGGACATCTAAGCTGGTTCCATTTCCCAGCTATTATGAATTGAGCAGCAATAAACATGGTTGAGCACGTACTTCTAAGGAAATGAGATGAGTCCTTCGGATATATGCCTAGGAGTGCTGTAGCTGGGTCATACAGTAGCTCAATCTTTAGCTGTTTTAAGACCCTCCACACTGATTTCCACAATGGCTGGACAGATTGCATTCCCACCAGCAGTGTAGAAGGGTTCCTCTTTTTCCACATCCCCGCCAACATTTATGATCATTTGTTTGTCATTCTTCCTGACGTGGGTCCCCTCTGCCCCTCGTGCCTGCTCTGCTCAGAGGACGTCGCGCCGCGCGTCATGGGGCCAGCACGCTGGGCTCCTTTCCTTTCATCTCTCCCTGCCAAGCATGCTGACTGCCCAGTAAGACCAGATAGCTGCTTTTTCCTAAATACAGAAAAATGCTGTTAGTTATTTTACATTACATGATATAATGGTCTTTTCCCCCTTTTTCCAGGTTGGAGCCGGATGGATTGGAAAATGTAAGTTCCTATTTTCCTTTTCTTTCTTTTTTTTTTGGGGGGGGGGGAGTGTGGGTTTCAAGGTAGGGTCTCACTCTAGCTCGGGCTGACCTGGAACTCACTCTGTAGTCTCAGGGTGGCCTCGAACTCACTGCGATCCTCCTACCTCTGCCTCCTGAGTGCTGGGATCAAAGGTGTGCGCCACCACGCCCAGCTTGGAAAAATGTCAATTTCTCTTGGGTTTTGGAATGCCAGACGTTATTTCACTGTGAAACTGCTATATTGCTTACTTTCCCATTGCTGTGAACAGATTACTCAGCCAAAAGTAACCTAAGGGTGGATGGGGTAACCTTAAGTTTTGTATTTCTTTTGGCATTCTAGCCATCCAAACTCCCACCAGAACAGCCCGTTAAGCTTTCCTTACAGCCCATACAGGGCTCTTTTTTTTTTTTTTTTAAATTTTTTTTTTTAAATTTTTTATTTATTTATTTGAGAGTGACAGACACAGAGAGAAGGACAGATAGAGGGAGAGAGAGAGAATGGGCGCGCCAGGGCTTCCAGTCTCTGCAAACGAACTCCAGACGTGTGCGCCCCCTTGTGCATCTGGCTAACGTGGGACCTGGGGAACCGAGCCTCGAACCGGGGTCCTTAGGCGTCACAGGCAAGCGCTTAACCGCTAAGCCATCTCTCCAGCCCCATACAGGGCTCTTGTAGCTCCAGCTTCCACACACTTCCACATTCTTCCCACAAGCCAGTGCCAGACACCTTTGAGCCCCATGGTCAGGGCTCATGTGATAACACAGCGTTGTCCCCACTTCTTGCTACTAAATATCTGAATCAGTTACTTTTCTTTCATTTAAAATTTTTTTTTATTTAATATTTATTTGACAAAGAAAGAGGGGGAGAGAGAGAATGGGCACAGTAGGGCCTCCAGCCACTGCAAACGAGCTCCAGACACGTGCACCCCCTTGTGCATCTGGCTAACGTGGGTCCTGGGGAATCGAACCTGGGTCCTTAGGCTTTGTAGGGCAGCGCCTTAACCACTGACCCTCTCTCAAGCCCTGCAAAAAATGTTTCCCAAGGGCTGTAATAAAACTCTTTAGAAGTTTGGGTATTTCCCCCCTTATCTTGAAGGGGCTCTCAAGCGTCTCACTTTTGGTCTCCCGTCAAACTCGCTCTCCCGGTTTTCTTTCCACGATTAGTGCGCTGGGAGCGGACCCTCGGGGCCATCGTGAGAGAGCGGAACAAGGCAATGACTCCCGAGGCAGTGAAGGCCAACTGGAAGAAGATCTGTGACTTCAGTAACGCCACCACCCCTCAGAGCATCCAGGGTAAAGCCGCAGTCACGGAGCCCCGCCTGGCGGGCCGCGGGCAGGGGCAGTGCCCTCCCTGTGCCGCGTCCTCCGCTTTACCCGTGCTCGTGCAGACGCTTGCAGCACCTGCGGCACGTTTTCTGCTGCGGCAGTATTAGAGCCTTCCTGGTGGAAGATGTCACCTCTGCCAGTTTGTTTGCCGCTCTGTTGTTTTGGCTCATGTTGGCTGGAGAATGGGTGGCTGGCTTGTGAGGTGTTTACTCACCTGTGCTGTGAATGCAGTGACTCCACCACTGATGGCTAGTTTCAAATCTTCATTTTTTTTTTTTTTTTTCCTTCGAGGTAGGGTCTCATGCTAGCCCAGGTTGACCTGGAATTTACTGTGTAGTCTCAGGGTGGCCTTGAACTCACAGTGATTCTCCTACCTCTGCCTCCTGTGTGGTGGGATTAGTGCGCCACCATGCCTAGCTCATATGCTGTTAATATGACCCAGTTTTTCTGTATTTCCCTAATAGTGGGTATGCGCTTATTTTACTTAGGCTTGTCGCTTTTCTGTCCAGTAAGAGACATGGCTTTGACGTGGTACTTTGTTTTTGTGTGTTTCTCTACTCTTCTATAACCTCACCTCCTCCTTTTTGTTTTAAATTTAAATTTAATTTATTTATTTGAGAGAGACAGGCAAAGAGAGAGAGAGGGGGAGAGAGAGAGAATGAGCGCTCCAGGGCCTCCAGCATTGCAAACAAACTCCAGATGCATGTGCCTCCTTGTGCAGCTGGTTTACATGGGTCCTGAGGAATTGAACCAAGGTCCTTTGGCTTTGCAGGCAAGCGCCTTAACTGGTAAGCCAGTTCTCTAGCCTTCACCTTCTCCATCTTTTACCACTGCTATACAATTGTAGTACTTAAAAACATTTTTCATGCTGGGCGTGGTGGTGCATGCCTTTAATCCCAGCACTCGGGAGAGGTAGGAGGATCACCATGAGTTTGAGGCCATCCTGAGACTACATAGTGAATTCCAGGTCAGCCTGAGCTAGACTGATACCCTACCTCGAAAAACAAAAACAAACAAAATAATTCACTTATTTGATAAAGAGGCAGAAAGGGGGCGGGCAATGGGCATGTCAGGGCCTGCAGCCACTGGAAACAAACTCCAACTTCCAGATGCACAAAGGAGCGCTTGTGTCTGAGTTTGTTTGCAGCAGCTGAAGGCCCTGGCACACCCATTCTCTTGCTTCCTCTTCCTCTCTCTCAAATAAATAATAATAATAAAAAATTGGGCTGGAGAAATGGCTTAGCGGTTAAGGTGCTTGCCTGCAAAGCCCAAGGACCTTGGTTCGATTCCCCAGAACCCATGGTAAGCCAGATGCACAAGGTGGCGCATGCGTCTGAAGTTTGCAATGGCTGGAGGCCCTGGTACACCTATTCTCTCTCTCTCTCTGCCTCTTTCCCTCTCTTGCTCTCTCAAATAAATAAATAAAATTAAAAAAAAATTTAAATGAGCTTATGGAATTAAAAAATTAAAAACACAGTTGGCTATGTAATTATATATGAAAAGATACTTCTAGTATTTGAAATATAGTAAAAGTAGTAAAACACTGTTTGTATAAAGCTTGAGTTTCCAGTGTGCCTACTCCTGTAGTGGGCCTAAATTCCAGGAAAACTAAACGGAGCCAGTATTTGAGCAAAGCGTGAATTCAGGTGGACATCCAGCCTCTGACACTCAGTATCTGCAGCTCGTAGCAAGGGGCCTGTCATTGTAATAGCGCCCCTTGAGCCAGCAGTGTGAACGGGGAGGAGTCAGTCCATGGTGAGGACTAGCCGGCAAGAGGTCCCTCCACCGCTGTCCCCTGGACTGGCCGGGGCCCCTGGTCGGTTATTTACTTGCATTCAGAGGCAAACCTACATTGCCAAGGCTTGTTAAAAACGGCTCTGGATGTTCCTGTGTGTGCGTGCACGCGCGCGTGCTTTGAAATCTTTTCCTCCTCTGTGGCTCCCAGCTCTTGCCTGGGGCCACTGGTCGTGGTGGTGGTCTTCTGTCCGGGAGATATTTTAATCTCTAAAGTCTTGGGGTGGGGACAGGGAAGGATGGAGGTGAAGAGAAGGTAAATCAGTTGTGTCTTGACAAAGATAGATAACTGTAGACATGAGTGTCTCTCGATGAAGTTATAAAATACCTCAGAAGTTGAGAAGCCGAGTCTCCTTAGTTTTTAAAAATTTATTTTATTTATTCATTAGAGAGAGAGAGAAAATGGGCATATCAGGGCCTCCAGTCACTGTAACCGAACTCCAACTGCATGGGCCACCTTGTGCATTTGGCTCATGTAGGTACTGGAGAATCGAACCTGAGTACTTAGGTTTCACAGGCAAGCACCTTAAGTACTAAGCCATCTCGCCAGCCCCCGAGTCTCCTTTAAGCCACACAGCCTGGGAAGGGTATGTTACGTAACCCCTTACTTGCCGTTGGGGAGGTCTGGGGATTTATGGTCTCCTCCAAGTGATTCTTTGACCTTCAGCTCGTGTGTCGTCGTTCTGTGGAACCTTTGGCTAGTAGCTTTGAAGTCATATTCTGAAACAAAGCCGTGTTTTTATATTGTCAATTATAGAATCAACAAGCGGTATACTTGAAGTTCTGCAGAAAGTCGATTCAGGAGGAATGTCCGCAAATCCTACCAGTCAGGCGGCACCTGCGGCCACATCAGATTTTGTAAGTGAGAAAAACGCCTTTGCCTTGCCCTTCCTCCTCCCCTCCGGCCCCTCTTCCTTTGGATGGAGTCACTCATTCGTGATGGAGACAACTGGCCATACTTATTCAGAAACCGCCTGTGAGTGGCTCCAGGATAAGTCTGATTTTGGCATCCGGGGAGTTCGTGACCGAGGAGCGAGTGAGCAGGTGGCTGGTGCACCCCGAGGCCTTCCACCCAGCGTTGCTCCTTCCCTTATGTTCTCCCGGAGCCGCCCCGAGTTTCCGGGGCCTTTCTTTGCCTGGATGGAGGGCTGTCTTGGAAGGGGTTGGCGTGACTGGGCATCACTTTTCAAGGCTCTCCTAGTGTCTGAGTGTGGGCGGACAGTAGAAGGAATCTGTTCAACTTCTTGCTTTGGCTTTTTTTGGGGGGGGGGTTGAGGTAGGGTCTCACTCTATCCCAGGCTGAAGTTACACTGTGTTGTGTCTCAGGGTGGCCTCGAACTCACGGCGATCCTCCTACCTCTGCCTCCCAAGTGCTAGGATTACAGGTGTGCGTCACCATGCCCAGCTTAACTTTGGCTTTAGAAAAATTATTTGTTTATTTATTTATGAGGGAGAGAGAGAAAAAAGGAGGCAGATAAGAGAGTGAGAGAGAATATGGGGCTCTAGCAAATGAGCTCCAGACGCATGCACCACCTTGTGCATCTGGCTTACGTGAATACTGGGGAATTGAACCTGTGTCCTTCGGCTTTACAGGCAAGCACCTTAACCACTAAGCCCTCCCTCCAGCCCTTTCCTCGGCTTTTCTTATGATTAGTACACATGCTTGCATGTGACTTGGGCAGTTTCTCTTTGGAGGCATGGTGAATGATGTCACTTTCCTGACTGGTGTGTTAGCTATTCCCTCCTCCCGCCCCTCCCAAGTGCCATTTGAAAGCTAACTCAGAGAGCTGCTGGAAGGTAGAGGGCGGGAAAGAAGTTGTCCGGTGTTTCCGTGAGGCACGCTTGCCGGTCTGCGCTCCAGGTACACCCTCTGTCTGCCTGTTGGTACCGGTCATCTCTTCACAGTGGTGGTAACCTTTGTGGGGGCAGGAGCCCAAGGGGGATGGTACAGGCTGACCTACAATTCACTATGTATTCTCAGGCTGTCCTCAAACTTATGGCGATCCTCCTACCTCTGCCTCCCGAGTGCTGGGATTAAAGGCGTGCGCCACCACGCCTGCCTGGCCTCCCACTCCCCCCCCCCCCCCCCAGTTTTCTTCTCTGGTTCAGTTCTTTCAAAGGAAAGAGTTGATAGACTGTGTTTTGGAAATATTTAACAGGACTGAAATTAAGATGCTCCCTGTTGTATCAAGAACACTGATAGAATTAAGGTTTTTAGCTTGTGTAAAATTGGTTGTTATATGTGTCCTTTTAAGTTTTTTTAAAATATTTATTTATGAGAGAGAGAGAGAGAGAAAGAGTGAGAGAATGGGCACAGCAGGGCCTCTGGGCACTCTGAATGAACTCCAGACCCATGTGCCACTTTGTACGTCTGACTTCATGTGGGTACTAGGGAATCAAACCTGGATCCTTAGGCCTGTAGGCAAGTGCTTTAACTGCTGAGCCAGCTCTGTAACCCCTGTTAAATATTTTTATTTATTATTTATTTGCAAGTGGAGAAAGAGAGGAAGAGAGGGACTAAGATAACGGGTGTGCCATGACGTCTAGCATTCATGCACTACTGTGAGCATCTGGCTTGATGTGGGAGTTGGGGAATCGAACCTGGGCCATCAGGATTTACAAGCAGTCTTTTTTTTTTTTTTTTTTATTCCTGAGGTAGGGTCTCACTCTAGTCCAAGCTGACCTGGAACTCACTATGTAGTCTCAGAGTGGCCTTGACTCGAACTCATGGTGATCCACCTACCTCCACCTCTCAAGTGCTGGGATTAAAGGTGTGTGCCACCACGCCCGGCAGGCAGAGTCTTTTAACTTCTGCCCTGTATGTGTCCTTTTAAAAAAGAAATGTAGTGGGTGAATAGTAAGAAATAAATCATTTCTTACATAAGATTTTGCTGTTTTGTGGTAGTCCCAGGGCATTCCCAGTGGCAAAGGAGATTAGGAATCTGATCTTAAGCCTAAGACTATCATCGGTTTATGACCATGATTTTCTGTAAAATAAGGTCGCAAGCATCTTGAGTGAAGGTCGTAGTCTTCCTGTGTTTCTTTTCTCTTTCAGGCCGGAGCCGTTGGCCACAAACTGCCTTCCTTCTCGTCTGCCTACACGGAACTGGAAAGCATCATGTACGCCCTCGGAGTGGGGGCTTCCGTCAAGAATCCCAGCCACCTCAAGTTCGTTTACGAGGGAAGCGCTGACTTCTCCTGCTTGCCCACTTTCGGAGTTATCGTAGCCCAGAAGTCCTTGATGGATGGGGGATTGGCGGAGATCCCTGGACTTTCTGTCAACTTTGCCAAGGTATATCTCATGAGAAGCTTTTAGTTTTTCATTTGTTTATTTATTTATTTGGTTTCTCGAGGTAGGGTCCAGGCTGACCTACAGTTCACTGTGTAGCCTCAGGGTGGCTTTGAACTCACAGCTATCCTCCTACCTCTGCCTCCCGCGTGCTGGGATGAAAGGCGTGCGCCACCATGGCTGGCATATTTAGTTTTTCTCTATCTTTAAATATTGGCACATACTATATGTGCATGTATTTTCTTTTAAATATTTTTATTTATTTATTTACTTGAGAGAAGGAGAGAGGAAGAAGCAGAAAGAAAGAGAGAATGGGTGAGCCAGGACTTCTAGCCACTGCAAACAGACTCCAGATACATGTGCCCACGTGTGTCTCTGGCTTATGTGGGTCCTGAGGAATCAAACCAGGGTCCTTAGCCTTCGCAGGCAAATGCCTTAACCACTAAGCCATTTCCCCAGCCCCTGTGTGTATATATTTTGCATATATCTTTCTCTGTAAAACTAAAATAGTTTCTAGGGGTTAGCTGAAGAACAAAGAATTAGGATACTTGATATTTTTTTAAAGAATGCAAAAGGGGAGAGTTAGTTAAGAATGCTTACAAGAAGAAGAAAATAATTATGCGCCCTATCCCGGGCACAGTGTTATGTTAACCCTCTTCAGTTACTAGTTACCTGACCAAACAATTCATTTCCCCAGGCTTCAGTTTCCTTATTTATAAGGTGGCAGTGATAATCTTAACCTCATAATACTGGCGCGGGAGCAAGGCAGTAATTACCTGGGAGAAGAATATGGGGAAGCAAATATAAAAAGGGTCCAGTTTAGCTGTAGAGTGAGGGGAAGGACCCCGTATTCATGGGCGCCGGGAGGAGCTGGCCTCGAAGGTGCTGTACGGTGCCAGCTCCTGCTCTTGGCTGACCTGGGAAGCGATCTGTAGCTCTTACAGCTGAGGGTGTGTGAACCACATGAACTCACAGATTCAGTCTCGCTGCTGTGGAAAGACACTGTATGGGAGCCAGGAATCTATTACACTCATCTAAGAAAGTTCTAGATCTGAGTTGGAGGGAAGAGGAGTCGAGGATTAGGATGACTGTTCTGAACAAGAGAGATCATACAGAATAACTGCGTGTATGTCATCAATAATATAGAATGTATTTAATATATATAGTAGTTGCCTGTGACATAGTGCTGTATATAGTCATATATGCCCCATCCCTACCCCCCACCTGTTTTTTTTTTGAGGTAGGGTCTCATTCTAGCTCAGGCTGACCTGGAATTCACTTTGTAGTCTCAGGTTGGCCTCGAACTCATGGCGATCCTCCTCCCTCTGCCTCCCGAGTGCCGGGAGCCTATCTCTGAGCTTGGAGTGCTCCTGCCTCAGCCTCGCAGGTGCTGGGATTATAGGCGCGCTCCACCACGCCTGGCTCCACACACACTTATTTTAGCGCGTGGGGGTGTTAGGGTTGACCTTGGATGCACTTGATAGACCTGTTACTCATCCGAGTGCAGATGTAAAAGGATAATTGAGTGCTGTCTAGTGACCAGGAGAGAAGTCTAACCAGTACCCTGAGCACTTAGGAGCTGTTAAAGGCTTGGCTAGTTGACGTCACCAAATCAGTGAGTTAAGTAGGAGAGAGGCCTGAGTTCAGGGGACGTGCATTGTGCAAATGTTGAAGATCTTCTGGAGAAACTACAAACCGAATGATGGCTCTGACGTTCCAGGAATATCAGGAGAATGGCATTTGAGAGGCCAAATGAAAGAATTAAAAAAAGGAAGAAGGGCTGCAGAGATGGCTTAGCATTCAAAGTGCTTGCCTGCAGAGCCTAGCAACTCAAGTTCAATTCCCATTGCCCATGTAAAGCCAGTTGCACAAAGTGGCATTTGCAACTGGAGTCTTTTTGCAGTGGCTAGAGATCCTGGCATGCCCATTCTCTCTGCTTGCAAATAAAGAAATAAAAATATATTTTTAGCTGGGCATGGTGGCACCCGCCTTTAATCCTGGCACTTGGGAGGTTGAAGTAGTTGGATCACTGTGAGCTTTGAGGCCACTCTGAGACTACATAGTGAATTCCAGGTCAGCCTGGACTAGAGTGCAACCGTACCTTGAAACACTTTTTATTTTTTATTTTTTAAGGAAGAAATACATAGCTGTAAGAAAGTTTTGAGGTGTAGTGTAATTCTTGGAGTAAGATGCAGGTTGAGCCCAGGAGTAAGTGGTGAGTCATCGAGCCATGAGCAGTTGATTGATTGGCCTATCACAAGTGGCAGTCTTACTTGAATTGACTAGAACTCAGAGTATTTGATCAAATTTGGAGGAAGGCCAGAAATACGTGCTGGGCACTTTGCCACTTCAGCTACTCTCCCATGTTATTTGTGGCACACTGTTCTTCTGTTTGGATAATAGAAGTGAAAAGCATTAAAGTAAATGTTCTAAATTCCCCTTTGGAGGTAGAAATCATGAATGGCGTTCACAGTCAGTGAGCAGGAGCGATAGGCAGGCTGGAATTGGATTCTCGGTTTTCCCAGGTTGTCCGAAAGTGAACCAAGCAGTCCTTCATTGTTTTCCATCAGCCTCCCTCCTCTCTTCTTCCCATACGGATTTGGAGGAATACTGCTCCACTGTAGTGGACATTTGGGTATGAAGGTTAAGCTTTGGCTGTCTTGCACACACACACATGCACGCACGCACACACACACACACACACACACACATCATAGGTTTGATGCATTGAGGTTAGGTTGCTGTTTAGTTATATAGTGTGCCCTTAGTGTCTATTCTGAGATACTGTATAATGGGAATGTTGACTGTTACAAGCACTGGGAACAGATCGTAGTTTATAGTGTCTGCATTGGCAAACCCTAATTATTAGTCAATAAGGATTCATAAATTCCAAGCAAGAAGATAAATGTACCTTCTGTGCTTCCAAAGCGCTGCCTGGTTTTGACTGGGGCAGCGATTACTTCTGACCTGAATGATATGAAGTCAGGCTGCAGTAGGTAATAGAGAGGGGGCATGGGGTGGGCACGTGGCTGGTAAAATGCAGAAGCCATGGGATGAGAAAGCTTGCTAATAAAACGTTGCTTCTCCTCACATAGGTTCTTCATGGGGAGCAATACTTGGAGCTGTATAAACCACTTCCTAGAGCAGGTGAGTTCCTGATACACTGACTCAGTACTGCCATGCTTATTTCCCAATACCCTTACAGACCATCGCATTGTGCTCAAGTGCAGTAAGTGGCCCAGTGAAATAGCCCTTTTGTTTTTGTTTTTTGAGGTAGGGTCTCCCTGTAGCCCAGGCCGGAACCTGAGTCCTTAGGCTTTGTGAGCAGGTGCCTTAACTGCTAAGCCATCTCCCCACCCCTGAAGTTTTATAATTGTAATACTACCAGTTTATCTGCATTGATGGGTCATCAACAAATGAAAGGCACATTTTTTTACACTCGTTCTAAACTTAGTGATTATGTGTAATCAGCTGTGAGTCCTGTGGTTATATATCATGATTCTGATTTTCATAAAGCAAGCAAAGTTAAAAGATACTAAATTTGTCATTAAAAATTAAGTACTGGGCTGGAGAGGTGGCTTAGCGGTTAAGGCGCTGGCCTTCAAAGCCAAAGGGACTCGGTTCGACTCCCCAGGACCCACATAAGCCAGATGTACAAGGTGGCCCATGCATCTGGAGTTTGTTTCCAGAGGCTGAAATCCCTAGTGCGTCCATTCTCTCTCTCACTTTCACCCACTTCCAGTCTGCCTCTCAAATAAGTAAAGTAAAAAATATATTTAAAAGAATTAAGTATTATTTGGGAGAAAATATAACCATGCACGCCTACCTTGATGACTACTTTTTTCTTTTATCAATAACATCTTGCTTGTTTATCAGAGCTTCTCTCATTTTTTTTGCATTTTAATGAAACTTACTGAGACTTAGAAAATATTTTATTTTTA
The DNA here is from genome assembly GCF_020740685.1 of Jaculus jaculus. NCBI lineage: Eukaryota > Metazoa > Chordata > Mammalia > Rodentia > Dipodidae > Jaculus > Jaculus jaculus. The sequence continues at coordinate 4,683,243 of NC_059121.1, forward strand.
TTTATTTATTTGAAAGGGGGGTGTGTGAGAGTGTGTCAGGGCTTCTAGCCGCTGGAAATGAATTTCAGATGTGTGTACCACTTTGTGCATCTGGCTTTCATGGGTCCTGCAGGATTGAACCTGAGTCCTTTGGCCTTTCAGGCCAGTGCCTTAACCACTAAACCATCTCTCCACCCTGAAATTTTTATTATATGAACGTAATGTAAGTTGATTGTATTCCTGTCCTATTACCCTCTTTTAAAATTTTTAATGTTTGTTTATTTTTATTATTTATTTTGTTTTTTCAAGGTAGGATTTCACTTTAGCCCAGGCTGACCTGGAATTCACTATGTAGTCTCAGGATAGTCTTGAACTCACAGTGATCCTCCTACCTGTGCCTCCTGGGTGCTGGGATTAAAGGCATGTGCCACCACACCCGGCTTATGTTTATTATTATTATTAACAGCAGCATTTTTCATATGGATACATCATGTGTTGGTACCCTCTTTTTCTCTTGTCCCTACTCCCTATTCCATTGGGGATGCTCCTTAGTGGGCTTTCAGAAGCTTCTCTTTTTGTTTTCTAGTTTATTTTAATTTGTTTTTGACACAGGGTCCAATGTGTCTGTTTTCCAATGCAGTGAAGCTGAGGATTATCTTAAATTTTTGATGTTCCTACTTTCCTGTTGTAAACTACCAAGAAAGATTATATATGTTGATAATATCTGAACACTAGCATGACTAGAAAAGTGTAATAATACTTTTCTTAATTACCTTTACCTTTCTAAGTTTGTTTTGGTTCTCATGAATGATTTTTCTTAGTAGTGTTTATGAATATGTATAATGTAGTTTTGACATTCACTCTTTAGTAAATGTGAGTATTCAGAATTTGATATGCAACCCAGGTAATAGTGCTGTATGCCTGTAATTCAGCACTTGGGAGGTAAGGGCAGAGGATCAGGAGTTTGAGAATGGCCTAACTGTGGAGAATAGTGTACAGTGTCTTCAGGAGAAGCATGGTGTACACAGGTCACATGGTGGAGAACAGTGTGCGGTGTCTTCAGGAGGAGAAGCGTGGTGGACACAGGCCACACGGTGGAGAACAGTGTACAGTGTCTTCAGGAGGAGAAGCGTGGTGTACACAGGTCACATGGTGGAGAACTGTGTACAGTGTCTTCAGGAGGAGAAGTGGAGGTGTACACAGGTCACACGGTGGAGAACTGTGTACAGTGTCTTCAGGAGGAGAAGCGTAGGTGTACACAGGTTACACGGTGGAGAACAGTGTACAGTGTCTTCCGGAGGAGAAGCATAGGTGTACACAGGTCACACGGTGGAGAACAGTGTACAGTGTCTTCAGGAGGAGAAGTGGAGGTGTACACAGGTCACACGGTGGAGAACAGTGTACAGTGTCTTCAGGAGGAGAAGTGGAGGTGTACACAGGTCACACGGTGGAGAACATTGTACAGTGTCTTCAGGAGGAGAAGCGTAGGTGTACACAGGTCACACGGTGGAGAACAGTGTACAGTGTCTTCAGGAGGAGAAGCGTAGGTGGACACAGTTCACACGGTGGAGAACAGTATACAGCGTCTTCAGGAGGAGAAGCGGAGGTGTACACAGGTCACACAATGGAGAACAGTGTACAGCGTCTTCAGGAGGAGAAGCGTAGGTGGACACAGGTCACACGGTGGAGAACAGTGTACAGCGTCTTCAGGAGGAGAAGCGTAGGTGTACACAGGTCACACAGTGGAGAACAGTGTACAGTGTCTTCAGGAGGAGAAGCATGTGTGTACACAGGTCACATGGTGGAGAACAGTGTACAGCGTCTTCAGGAGGAGAAGCGTAGGTGTACACAGGTCACATGGTGGAGAACAGTGTACAGCGTCTTCAGGAGGAGAAGCGTGGGTGGACACAGGTCACACGGTGGAGAACAGTGTACAGTGTCTTCAGGAGGAGAAGCGTAGGTGGACACAGTTCACACGGTGGAGAACAGTATACAGCGTCTTCAGGAGGAGAAGCGGAGGTGTACACAGGTCACACAATGGAGAACAGTGTACAGCGTCTTCAGGAGGAGAAGCGTAGGTGGACACAGGTCACACGGTGGAGAACAGTGTACAGCGTCTTCAGGAGGAGAAGCGTAGGTGTACACAGGTCACACGGTGGAGAACAGTGTACAGCGTCTTCAGGAGGAGAAGCGTAGGTGTACACAGGTCACACGGTGGAGAACAGTGTACAGTGTCTTCAGGAGGAGAAGCATGTGTGTACACAGGTCACACGGTGGAGAACAGTGTACAGCGTCTTCAGGAGGAGAAGCGTAGGTGTACACAGGTCACACGGTGGAGAACAGTGTACAGCGTCTTCAGGAGGAGAAGCGTAGGTGTACACAGGTCACACGGTGGAGAACAGTGTACAGTGTCTTCAGGAGGAGAAGCATGTGTGTACACAGGTCACATGGTGGAGAACAGTGTACAGCGTCTTCAGGAGGAGAAGCGTAGGTGTACACAGGTCACATGGTGGAGAACAGTGTACAGTGTCTTCAGGAGGAGAAGCGTGGGTGTACACAGGTCACACGGTGGAGAACAGTGTACAGCGTCTTCAGGAGGAGAAGCGTGGGTGGACACAGGTCACACGGTGGAGAACAGTGTACAGTGTCTTCAGGAGGAGAAGCGTGGGTGGACACAGTTCACACGGTGGAGAACAGTATACAGCGTCTTCAGGAGGAGAAGCGTGGGTGTACACAGGTCACACGGTGGAGAACAGTGTACAGCGTCTTCAGGAGGAGAAGCGTAGGTGTACACAGGTCACACGGTGGAGAACAGTGTACAGCGTCTTCAGGAGGAGAAGCGTAGGTGTACACAGGTCACACGGTGGAGAACAGTGTACAGCGTCTTCAGGAGGAGAAGCGTGGGTGTACACAGGTCACACGGTGGAGAACAGTGTACAGCGTCTTCAGGAGGAGAAGCGTGGGTGGACACAGGTCACACGGTGGAGAACAGTGTACAGTGTCTTCAGGAGGAGAAGCGTGGTGTACACAGGTCACACGGTGGAGAACAGTGTACAGTGTCTTCAGGAGGAGAAGCGTAGGTGTACACAGGTCACACGGTGGAGAACAGTGTACAGCGTCTTCAGGAGGAGAAGCGTAGGTGTACACAGGTCACACGGTGGAGAACAGTATACAGCGTCTTCAGGAGGAGAAGCATGTGTGTACACAGGTCACACGGTGGAGAACAGTGTACAGTGTCTTCAGGAGGAGAAGCGTAGGTGTACACAGGTCACACGGTGGAGAACAGTGTACAGCGTCTTCAGGAGGAGAAGCGTGGGTGTACACAGGTCACACGGTGGAGAACAGTGTACAGTGTCTTCAGGAGGAGAAGCATGTGTGTACACAGGTCACACGGTGGAGAACAGTGTACAGTGTCTTCAGGAGGAGAAGCGTAGGTGTACACAGTTCACACGGTGGAGAACAGTGTACAGCGTCTTCAGGAGGAGAAGCGTGGGTGTACACAGGTCACACGGTGGAGAACAGTGTACAGCGTCTTCAGGAGGAGAAGCGTGGGTGGACACAGGTCACACGGTGGAGAACAGTGTACAGTGTCTTCAGGAGGAGAAGCGTAGGTGTACACAGGTCACACGGTGGAGAACAGTGTACAGTGTCTTCAGGAGGAGAAGTGGAGGTGTACACAGGTCACACGGTGGAGAACAGTGTACAGCGTCTTCAGGAGAGGTGTAGGTGTACACATGTCACACGGTGGAGAACAGTGTACAGCGTCTTCAGGAGGAGAAGCATAGGTGTACACAGGTCACACGGTGGAGAACAGTGTACAGTGTCTTCAGGAGAGGTGTAGGTGTACACATGTCACACGGTGGAGAACAGTGTACAGCTTCTTCAGGAGGAGAAGCGTAGGTGTACACAGGTCACACGGTGGAGAACAGTGTACAGCGTCTTCAGGAGGAGAAGCGTAGGTGTACACAGGTCACACGGTGGAGAACAGTGTACAGCGTCTTCAGGAGGAGAAGCGTAGGTGTACACAGGTCACACGGTGGAGAACAGTGTACAGCGTCTTCAGGAGGAGAAGCGTAGGTGTACACAGGTCACACGGTGGAGAACAGTGTACAGCGTCTTCAGGAGGAGAAGCGTAGGTGTACACAGGTCACACGGTGGAGAACAGTGTACAGCGTCTTCAGGAGGAGAAGTGGAGGTGTACACAGGTCACATGGTGGAGAACAGTGTACAGTGTCTTCAGGAAGAGAAGCATGTGTGTACACATGTCACCCAGGAGGGCCTCTAGCCTGGAACTGAACTTGGATTTGGGGAAAGATCTTGATGCAAATGACCTCTAAACTGAGATCTGAAGGTTAAATAAGATTTAACCATGTATAGGTCTGGAGAGATGGCTCCGCGGTTACCTGAAAAGCCTAAGGACCTGGGCTTAATTCCCCAAGACCCACAGAAATCAGATGCACAAAGCAGGGCATGTGTCTTGAACGTGTTTGCAGTGGCTGGAGGCCCTGGCACACCCATTCTTTCTCTCTCTCAAATAAATAAGGTGAGGTAGGGTCTCACGCTAGCTTAGGCTGACCTGGAATTCACTATGTAGTCTCAGGGTGGCCTCAAACTCTTGGTGATCCTCCTACCTCTGCCTCCCAAGTGCTGGGATTAAAGGTGTGTACTACCACGCCCGGCCTAATTATCTAATTTCTTAAATTTAAGAGATTTAAGTATTTTGAAGTATTTATGAATTTTTTTTTTTTAGTGAGTTCAGGAAAAGTATTTTAAACCATAACTTTTTAGTTTAACTCAAATAACAGTAGAGGTATGTTGAATTCTTTTGTATCTTATGTAATTAACTTTTTCCCTTTTCATTTTAGGGAAATTAAAATGTGAAGCAGTTGTTGCTGACATCCTCGACAAGGGATCGGGCTTAGTCATTATTATGGACGGTAACTCATCTCCAGTTCTTACAGTGCTCTTGTTAGATTGGTGCATTTGGTGTGTAACAAGCTAGTTCACCACAGGAATCAAGTCCCAAGTTTGTATTTATTTTTCTGGTCTGTTTGTTTGTTTGTTTATTTTTTTTAAAGAAAAAATTTAGTGGAGGGGAAATTTGAGAGGGTTGTGGGAGGGGATGATCCTGGAATATTTTTTATATTTATGGAAGTTTCCAATAAAAGTAAAAAAAAAAAAAAAAAAGGCAAAGCAAAAGGTCAAGGGCAGGGTGGTACACACTTGTAATCCAAGCACCCAGGAGGCAGAGGCATGAGGATTAGAGCATGTCTGAGGGAAGCCTGGGCTACAAAGCAAAATCCCCCCTCCCAACAAAACAATAAAAACTGTGCCGATCAAATGAAACCCAAATGTAAGAACCAGAAATGTGCTATGAGTTTACTATCCTAGGCAGACAGGACATTTGCATGGTTATCATGTTCCAGAAATCATAGGGGAAGAAAATTTATATATCCATTTTATCTATTGTGCAGAGAGGGCCCTCTGCCTTTGCAGAAAGCTCTGGGCCCCATGACAAATGCTCATTTTACAATTCTAGTTCCAGTTTTTCTCATACATTCAAAGCTCTCCCAAGGCCTGTGCTCACGGGCACTAATGAGAGCCATCCACTCTTCAGCTCCAGTTAAGTCTTCGGGGTCTGAACCGTGTGGGAGCTGTGGAGGCTTGCTTCGGGGTTCTGCTGGGGCCCTTGCTGCAGCTGGTTTAGGAGTGTCAGGTTGCTGTCCCAGCAAGGAAGAGGCAGGGCAGGAAGACAGCTCCCTTTCCCCTCCATCACTGCCATCTGGGCCCGGTCCTGCTCCCTCCGATTTGGAATCCGCAGCCTTCTCATGTAGCCCCCGTTCTGACCCTGCAGCCGAGGGGCCCGCACTTTAAACGGTTTTGGGATCAAGTCCTCCCCCGTGAGCCAGACGTCAGCCTCGCGCAGGGCTCGTTCGTTGTTGTCCCCCAGCTCTCCAAAGTCGGTGAGCTTCTCCGTGTGGCCCCTCACCTCGTCCACGTGTGCCCGTGTCCCATGAGCACGTTTCGCAGCAGGTGGATGCGGGACTCGGGAGCAAGGCCGCCTTCCGCCGCGCTGCCCAGAGGCCCGAAGTTGTTCATTTATTTATTTGGTTTTTCCAAGGTCGGGTCTCACTCTAGTCCAGGCAGGCTGACCTGGAATTCACTATGAAGCTTCAGGGTGGCTTCGAACCCATGGTGTTCCTCCTACCTCTGAGCATCCCCGGCGCTGCAGTTAAGGGGGTGCACCGCCACGCCTGGCTGTTTTCCAGTTTGTAAGAAAGGATGTAAAGTACTTGAGACTCTCCAGGCTTCTTAGGAGAAATGGGGGGGGGGGGGGAGAAAGGAGGAGTAGGGCCAGGGCTGGAGAAGGTGGATCGCTTCAACGGGTTAAAACAGTGAAACCAAAGCACCGAAGTGAGGAATGGAATGGGCTTTCGGAGGAATGAACATTTGGCAACCCTCAGTTGATGTGCCTAGGCTGTATGACCGTTGTTCGTTTTTGTGTTAGCTATCTAAACTTGGAGCGTATCTGACTTCAGAGTAATTCATCTGATCGTAGATATTGTTCTAGACTAAGTATAAAACTCAATTTAGAGAGCATTGCCACATTTTATTTGCTGTATGGAAAAAAGATGTTATAATAGCTTAATAAATACTAAAAGTTTGTAATTTAGCATAAGCTAAAATACACATTGCTTAAAACTGAAAGTTTACAAAGAAAGGAAATAGATGTTAGGATTTTGGAAGTAAAAACTAGGAATTTTAATATTTCCCGAATACCACTTTTGTTGTAAATACATAGGAAACTATGCTGGTGCTCCTTGGCTTACCTTGGAAATTCCATCCCTTAGTAAATTGAAATATCTTAAGTCAAACATTTATTGTTGGCAGTTGGGCGTGGTGGTGTTTGCCTTTAATCCCAGCACTTGGAAGTCAGAGGTAGGAGGATTGCCATGAGTTTGAGGCCACCCTGAGAATACAGAGTGAATTCCAGGTCAGCCTGGGCTAGAATGAGACTCTACCTTAAAACTAAAAACAAAAAACAAACAAACGAACAAAAAATCAAGTCCTGCAGCTCCTTGTCTGACAGCTGTGACAAATGACCAAGTTTCTAGGGTTCCACTTTTGCCCCTCCTGCTGGGTCCACAGCCTTGTGAAAACTCCATCGTGAGCCAGCTGCTCTACTTGATGGCCATTCTATAGTCCTGGCCTCTCCAAAATTCTGAGATTCCCACTGCAAGCTACAGTCCATGTCATGGCGCCATCAGGTCTCCACACAGGGATTCCAGCAACCCTGCCTCACATGCTCAGTGGTCATTTCCAAAAACCCACTTTGCAAATCCAGTGACCCTTTATCTCTTGCATTTATTAAACTTCCATAATACCAAATTAGTTAATTTAGGGGTGAGAGGAGGAGAAATAAACCTAACTTTGAGGAGCAGGAATACTATTTATCACTCTTCCTACTGTCTCACTGAAAAACAGCTGACCCAGTGCCAAGGGTAACCTCTCAATCCATTGCACCTGGAACAGGCTGCTTTATCCTGTCCCCGACTTTCATTGCCATATCTTTCTACTCTGTTTTCCACCATTACTTTTCTTTTCTTTTCTTTTTTTTTTCAAGGTAGGGTATCACTCTGGTCCAAGCTGACCTGGAATTAACTCTGTCATCTCAGGGTGACCTTGAACTCATGGCAATCCTCCTACCTCTGCCTCCCGAGTGCTGGGATTAAAGGCGTGCGCCACCACGCCCGGCTCTCCACCATTACTTTTAAATTTAGCTTTTCTTAAGGTCTTGGGACAGGGATAAACATAGCCAGCCTCTCACACAGACTGCCTCTGGCTCATTCTCAATAAAGCTGTCTGTCCCCTGATAAGCCAAGTTCTTTCTGCATGTAAATCTTTCAGCTCTCACCACAACATTCCATCAAATTCTACTTACATCACTGTAAAGTGTCTCTTAGTCCAAGGTTTCAAATCCTTCCACACATCTCTCACAGATTAGTTCTGAAAGATTGAAAACTACAGCTTGGTTTTCTAGCAGCAGTGACCCCACTCCTGGTACCAATATTCTGTTACCTTCTTCTTGTGGGGATTAAAAACATTGGAAGAAAAGCAGCTGAATGAAGGAAAGGGTTTGTTTTGGCCCTCAGTCTCAAGGGGAGGCTCCATGATGGCAGGGGAAAGCATGGCATGAGCAGAGGCTGGGCCTCACCTCTGCCACAGCAGGTGGACAACAGCAGCAGGAGAGTGAGCCAAGATCTGGGAGGGTGGAGCTGACTGTGACACCCAAAGCCCACCCTGGCTCCACCTCCCAAATTGCTGGGGGATCAAGCGTTCAAACGACACGAGTTTACGGGGGACATCTGATTCAGACCAGCACAGCTTGACATGTCATATTTGTTTTAAATATAGATTGTGCAAATGTTCATTGACTTACCATGGGGTTAGACCCCATCTTAGATAGAAATATCTTAAGTCCTAAGTGCATGATTGGTCCTGAGTGGCTGGTGGCATCCAGGATGTTGAAGCAGGAGGCTTGCTGGTACGAGGTTACCTTGAGCAAAATGAGATACCTGTCTGAAGCTACAAGGGCGAGGAATGTAGCTCAGCAACGCGCATCTGTGCAGCACACGCAAGGTCCTGGGTTTTGTTCCAGCACGACACAAATAAAATACATTTATAGCATATCTAGCTTGACAAGCATCACTCCTAAACAGTACCCTTTGGAGTATTGGTTTGCCCTCGTGGTTGTACAGTTCAGTGGGAGCCGTGGCTCAGCGCTCCCGCTTGGCAGAGCTCCGTGCTCCCGCTCGGCATCGCTCCGTGCTCCCGCTCGGCATCTCTCAGTGCTCCCGCTCGGCAGAGCTCCGCGCTCCCGCTCGGCATAGCTCCGCGCTCCCGCTCGGCAGAGCTCCGCGCTCCCGCTCGGCAGAGCTCAGTGCTCCCGCTTGGCATAGTTCGCCGGGAGCCGTGGCTCAGTACTGCTCAGCATAGCAGCAGTTTTCATACTGCATGCTGTTATCCTGGTACAAAAAAAAAAAAAAAAACCCCTCAAAATTTGAGTACAGTTCTCAATGAATAAATAATAACATTCATGGCATTATAAAGTTCAGAAATTGCAAGGTGAACTATGGTAAGCCAGAGTCCATCTGAAGTGTGTCCTTTTTACTTGGTAATACGCTGAAAAGGTTTCTGTTTGTTTGTTTATGAGAGAGCAACAGATGCAAACAGAGAAAGTTTGCGCGTGCCAGGACCTTCCGCCCCTGCAAACAAAGTCTAGATGCATGTGCCCCTTGGTGCGTGTGGCTTTATGTGGGCACTGCGGGATCGAACTCGGGCATCAGGCTTCGCAAGCAGGCGCTTTTACCGCCCTTCCTTTTGCCCCCTTTTGGTGCTTTTAAGTGCTATGCCCGTCTTTTTCTTTTTCCTTCCTCCCTTTTCTAATTTTAATTTTCATACTTGCCACTCTGAATGTTGGCCCACATTTGGCCAGAAGTCTCCCAGTGTCCTCCTGGCCTTGTGACTGTGCAAACTTACCACAAACACTTTACAGTCACCTTGCTTTGCTCCTGTCTCTGTACTTGCTCACGCCACTCGTTCAACCGCGACTTGGACGTGGGTGTTAGCGTTGTCAGCACAGTTTACATGAAGTTATGACTAAGATAAAAGTATTATTTTAAATACATATTTTCATTAGTATATAATTGAAAATCGTCTTCCGATGTTTTAGAATGAGATGTAAAACATAACGCTGACCCGGGCGTGCTGGCACACACACCTTTAATCCCGGCACTCGGGAAGCAGAGGTAGGAGGATCGCCGTGAGTTCGAGGCCACCCTGAGACTCCATGGTGAATTCCAGGTCAGCCTGGGCTGGAGTGAGACTCTACCTCACCAACAACAAAAAACCAAACCAAAAAAGAAAAAAAAAAAAAAACAAAACACTGAAAACACCCACTGACTCGTTAGTTAACGTAATGAACAATTGAACAATTGTTAGGTTTCTTTTGGTCCCAGGTGTCACCCTTTTTCCTGGGGCTCTGGGGGATGGGGGGGGGGGACGCCAGCCAGGCCGGTGTCCTCCTGAGACTCGCCTCTTAACTCTCATTCGCACTTTCCCACGCACACCTGCACCTGCGTGGACAGGCCGTGTGACTGTTTGAGGGTGGTCACTTACAACTGTGCTAGAATTGTTGGGAATACTTGTAGCTGGGAAACGACTAGGTTTTAGAAGTGAACGAAATCGCCATCGCGTCCTCAAGTCAGAATTCGGGGAGCCGTTTCTACTTTGAGAGACTGGTGGGGAATGCTGTGCCAGCCACAGGTGGTCACTTACTTGTAAATGCCAGACCCTTCCACTAGATTTGACTCGATTTTGGAAGCCTTTAAAGGACTTGAAAACATACGTTCTCACGAGTCACGCCATTTGATAATGAGCTCTCCTTTCCCCTCTCACTTCTTTTGCAGTCCATTCTTATTCCGAGAAGGAACTTATTTGCTACAACCAGTTCTCCCTCTTCCTTGTTGGCTCTGGAGGCTTTGGTGGGAAACGAACATCAGACAAAGTCAAAGTAAGACATGGCTACATTTTTTAGACATATTTGTGTTTATTTCTGGGATATTTTATGGTGGTTTTATATATATACACACACAAATTTATAATATATATAATTTAGTACATTTCATATATACACACATATTTATAATAACATATAACTTAGTACGTTTCATATCTATACACATATATACATGAAATGTACTAAATTATAAAAATATTCGTGTGTCCTTAAACATGAGTCCTTATAAATTGGAAATATCACACTCTCTTGTCATTTTATCATATAGTTGAGTTTTTCGTTTTTTTCTTTTTTCTTTTTTTTTTTTTGGTTTTTCGAGGTAGGGTCTCGCTCTAGTCCAGGCTGACCTGGAATTCACTATGTAGTCTCTGGGTGACCTCGAACTCATGGCGCTCCTCCTTCTCTGCCCTCCTGAGTGCTGGGGTGATTAAAGGCATGCACCACCAGGCCCGGCCAGTATAGTTTGAGTTTTTCAAGGTAAGGTATTACTCTGTCTAGCTCAGGCTGACCTGGAATTCACTCTGTAGTTCCAGACTGGCCTTGAACTCACAGTGGTCCTTCTACCTCTGCCTCCAGAGTGCTGGGATTAAAGGCGTGCACCTCTGTGCCTGGCTTTTCTTGCCATTTCAGAATAGGTGATTTAATGCACAGTTGTTTGGTGCTAATGAGGAGCGTGCTGTTCCTCCATCCCAGGGGCGTTGTGGTGCCCCTTGTGGACTTTCTTCTATCTCTCCTCCCTGTCTCCAGGAAACCACTGTCCACTTGTGCCGTTTTTTTAAAAAAATATTTTATTTTTATTTATTTGACAGAGAACGAGGGAGAGGGAGGGAGGAAGGGAGAGAGAGAGAATGGGCGTGCCAGGACCTTCAGCCACTGTAAACAAACTCCAGATGCGTGCACCCCCTTGTGCATCTGGCTAACGTGGGTCCTGGGGAATTGAACCTGGGTCCTTTGGCTTTGCAGGCAAACACCTTAACCGCTGAGCCATCCCTCCAGCCCTCCACTTGTGCTTTTTTAGACACATTCTCACTCTGTAGGCCAGGCTGGCCTCAAGTTCATGGCAGTCCTCCTGCCTCAGCCTGCAGAGTGTGGGGATGTTAGGCCTGAGCCACCATGCCTGGCTCACCTCTCACTTCTCCAAGATTAACTTACTAGTTTCCAAAACTGAATGCGTCTATGGTGGGTTTCACATATTTATTTAATATGTATATTACACCTATGTGTGTATATCGATAAGAAATGTTAATCTACAAGGCCAGCGCTAACAGCATGTGGCAGCCCTGCCCATCTGGTATATTCTGGGCACACATCTTCATGTAGGTGACTTAGAGTTGATGTTTTTGGAGGCAAGCGTCTTAACCGCTGAGCCATCTGTCCAGCCCTAGAAATGATGTTTTTTTTTTTTTTTGAATCAGTAGTCTCAAGGTTTGGAAGACACCTCGGGACAACTTACCTACAAGGGTGAGAGTGAAATAAGATCCAAAATACAGTAGAATGAACTGAAAAAAAAAAATCAGTAAATCCTGCCAAATATAGTACATGAAATGAAGGAAATGAAGAAAGTTGCAATTTCAATAGTAAAATTTGAAAACAAAACAAAACCCCACAGCTTCCCACCTTCATAATATTTTCCCAATCATCTTTTTTTTTTTTCAAGGTAGGGTCTCACTTTAGCTCAGGCTGACCTGGAATTCTCTATGTAGTCTCAGGGTGGCCTCGAACTCACAGTGATCTTCTTACCTCTGCCCCCCCGAGTGCTGGGATTAAATGCATGTGCCACCACGCCCGGCTCCAGTCATCTTTTATCATCATTTTCTGGAGAGTTTTAAGGTTAAATTTGGTAATATAATTAAGCATAGCAGTTTTATTTTCTTTCTTTCTTTTTTTGGAGGTAGGGTTTCACTCTAGTCCAGGCTAACCTGGAATTTACTTTGTAGTCTCAGGCTGGCCTTGAACTCACAGAGGTTCTCCTACCTCAGCTCCTTAGTGTTGGGATTAAAGGTGATCATGACATCAAAATAAAAGAGCTACTGATTGAGAGGCGTAGGGGATATGGTGGAGAGTGGAGTTTCAAAAGGGGAAAGTGGGGGCAGGGAAGAAAGTACCATGGGGTATTATTTATAATTATGGAAGTTGGCAATACAAATATTAAAAAACATGAAAATCTAATTTTAAAGAATGAATCAATTTAGATTATTTGTTTGCATCTTATGTCATGTTTTTTTTTTTTTTTCGAGGTAGGTTCTCACTCCAGCTCAGGCTGCTCTGGCATTCACTACAGAGTCTCAGGGTGGCCTCGAACTCATGGTGATCCTCCTACCTCTGCCTCCCGAGTGCTGGGATTAAAGGCGTGCGCCACCACATTCGGCTACGTTGTCATCTTCTACATAGGAAAAATGGTCATTTTCCCCAAATTGTTATCTGGAGAATAGATTTCATTATAAATCCTTATATTAAACAGTCATTTCAGGAAAATTGTAATTAATGAAAATCTGGGAGTTAGGAAATTTTAAATGTCATTTTCCTCTGAACATTAAATATTTAGGGGAGGGCTGGAGAGATGGCTTAGCGGTTAAAGTGCTCAACTGTGAAACCTAAGGACTCAGGTTTGATTCCCCAGAACCCACATAAGCCAGATGCACATGGTGGTACATAGGTCTGGAATTCATCTGCAGTGGCTAGAGGCCCTGGGGTGTCCATTCTCTCTCTCTCTCAAATAAATAAATAAATAATAAAATATTTAAAAACTATTTAGGGGGAAACTTAATTTGCAGAGTTTATTATATTGAAATCTGGCTGTTAATCACATGGCAAGTTAGACTGAAACTTGTAACACTTTATAACTAAGATTGAACAGCAGTGTGTTTTCTGTGGATTTCAGGTGGCCGTCGCTGTACCTAACAGACCTCCTGACGCTGTGGTGAAGGATGCCACCTCACTTAATCAGGTAAGATTCCTGAAGCATGACCAGTCCACCTGCCTGCTGACCTGCCTCTGTTTATAACTTGAAGACCTTGTGTTTTTGTGCATCTAGAAGTAGAGTAGCTGCCAGGTGTGGTGGCGCACCCCTTGAGTCCCAGCACTCGGGGCAGAGGTAGGAGGATCGCCGTGAGTTCGAGGCCACCCTGAGCCTCCATAGTGAATTCCAGGTCAGCCTGGGCCAGAGTGAGACCCTGCCTTGGGAGAAACGAAACAAAACAAAGCAAGAGCAGAGTAGCTAAGGCATCTTTTCCCAAGCAGTGAAAAACCAAATACACGGCTGCAGACATTGAGAGAAGGGACAGTCGTTACGGGGTGACGTAGAAGGCACTGCCGGGAAAGCACGTCCCTTGTGAAGCGCGACGTGTGGGTGCTCCGTCCTCACACGTGCGGCCCACGGTGAGTCGGGGGAGTTTGAGAAGTCAGGACAGCAGCAGGTAAGGGGGACGGAACGGTGACACGTGTGCGCTAAGTGTGACTCACGCATGCACACGGGACAGTGCAGGACGCTGCACACGGGCAGATCTTTAAGAGAGAGTAGGAATTGGGCAAAGTGTTTCTTTTTTCTTTTTATACCATTATACCATAAGTTTTGTGCTACATAATTATATTTATTAATAACTTTTTGGAGGGGGATTCAAGGTAGGGTCTCTCTTTAGCTCAGGCTGACTTGGAATTCACTATGTAGTCTCAGGGTGACCTTGAACTCAAAGCAATCTTCCTACCTCTGCCTCCGAGTTCTGGAATTAAAGGCGTGCACTTCCATGCCTGGCTATTAATAACTTGTTACTTAGCAAAGAAATAGACAGCCGTATGGTTTTAGCTTTACCAGTATTGCTTCTAAATATGCTATTTCCAGTGCCCTTGGGAGAGTTTCTTCTTGAAACTGGTCTGACAAAATAAGCAAGCTTGATGGTTTTTCATGCTGAATAAAAATTGCCTAGCAGTGATGGGAATGTTTGCAGATTCAGGATACTCCTGTGTGGGGCTGACAGCTGTCAAAGGCGGTTGCTGCTGGCCGGGCCTGTCTGAGGACGTGCGCACCTGACCGCTCTCCCTCCCTGTCTGCGGGAGTCTGAGTGGGCCTGCAGAGCAGCTCAGGGTGGCCTGCAGGGATTGGCCACCTCCCTCCTGCTGCAGAGAGCTACGTACTGGATGCCCAAGATTCTCCTCTGGCCTTCACATGGGTGCGCATGCGGCGTGCGCATTTGCACACACACGCGCATATAGCACACACGACCCGCCACATACTCTACAAACAAACATGCAAACAAACAAACAAGCAAAAAGGTGTGGTGGTGCACGCCTTTAATCCCAGCACCCAGGAGGCTGAGTTAGGATTGCCGTGAGTTCGAGGCCAGCCTGAGACTACATATTGAATTCCAGGTCAGCCTGGCCTACAAGTAAGAAAAAAAAAAAAGTGGAAAGAGAAAATTGGCATGCGTTTTCCTGGTTAGACGAGATTATAAACATGTCACTTATTTTTATAGTGGGCTTTAATGAGAAAAACAGTGGTGGATTCTTTCTTGGTGAACTTCGCTTTAGACAGTGGTATGGAATGCTTGGCTTACTTTATCCTCCCCTTTAATCCGTGAGTACGAGAAGGTGTGTTCTCAGTCTGTCAGATTACTCAAGTAATAGACTTTGTTTTAAAATTTTAATTATAAGTAATTTTGTTTTTTTTTTTTTTTGGTTTCTCAGGGTAGGGTTTCACTCTAGCCCAGGCTGACCTGGAATTCACTATGGAGTCTCAGGGTGGCCTCGAACTCACAGCGATCCTCCTACCTCTGCCTCCCGAGTGCTGGGATTAAAGGCGTGCGCCACCACGCCTGGCTATAGGTAGATTTTTGTGAGACAGTTTATGTTATCTCAGAGCGTGAATTATTTATATATATATTTATGAAAGTGGTCATGCTTCCTGTCTGTCATTTAATGTTTTCTTCGGAAACATTGAGCACTAGTGACACTTAAATCCTTTTTCTCCACAGGCTGCTTTGTACCGCCTCAGTGGAGACTGGAATCCCTTACACATTGACCCTAACTTTGCTAGCATTGCTGGTGAGTCGTTAAAAATCTTAGTTTAAGCCGGGCGTGGTGGCGCACGCCTTTAATCCCAGCACTTGGGAGGCAGAGGTAGGAGGATCGCGGTGAGTTCGAGACTCCATAGTGAATTCCAGGTCAGCCTGGGCTAGAGCGAGACCCTACTTTGAAAAACAAACAAACAAACAAACAAACAAACAAACAAACAAACAAACAAACAAAAATCTTAGCTCAGTCATCTAGGTAATGTTGCGTGCTTCAAGGCAGTGCTGCTTAAAACGGTAGCTCTCCTTAGCTTTGTCTGGATCCGGGAGGGTGGGGAGTACTGGAACTGAAGGCTGTGGTGCTGCAAAGGTTCTGCTGCTGCGATATCTAGAAAGACGACGGCGGGAGGGCTGAGTGTTCGCGGAAGACGTGGTCATTGCTGGAGAGAGCCAGCAAGGCTAGTGCGAGGTTGTCGACCTACGACGCAGAAATAACGAATTGGGCCATTTCATGGCCCCAAGCAGAATTAAGAAATTCTTTAGGAGAAAAAAAATCCTCTTCTGACATTTATTACCTGTTTTGACAAATGGCTTTTAAAAATTGGATGGGGAGGGCAGGTTGAAGAAGCGGCTCTGCGGTTAAGGTGTGAATGACCCGGGTTTGAGAGAGAGAGGCAGATACAGAGAGAATGGGCACACCAGGGCCTCCAGCCACTGCCAACAAACTCCAGACACATGTGCCACCTTGTGCATCTGGCTTATGTGGGTCCTGAGGAATCAAACCTGGGTCCTTAGGCTTGACAGACAAGCGCCTTAACCCCTAAGCCATCACTCCAGCCGTATTAACTTCTTCTTTTTTTTTAACTGTTTAAATCTTTTTTTGTGTATATCATAATTTTCTCCCAAATAGAATAATTTACAAGGTGCTTTGTGTTTCTTAAAACAATTCATGCTATTATAGTTTAAAAACAAAAGTTTACAATCCTGGATTAACTGTATGCTTTGTTTTTTAAAATGAAAGATGCCTGTGTCTAAGTTCTTTTTGCTCAGGTTTCGAGAAGCCCATATTGCATGGCCTGTGTACCTTTGGGTTTTCTGGGCGGCATATTTTGCAGCAGTATGCGGATAATGATGTGTCAAGATTCAAGGCAATTAAGGTATGAAGATTTTGCATAATTTTTAGGTTCTTTTTTTTTT